>NW_015386708.1:40101-110917 GCF_001527695.2 Protobothrops mucrosquamatus
CATCGGACCTGGATATCTCCGAGACCGCCTTCTGCCTCAGATTACCTCCCATCGGCCGGTACGCTCCCACAGAGTGGGTCTCCTCAGGGTGCCGTCAGCCAGACAGTGCCGGCTGGCGACCTCCAGGGGGAGGGCCTTCTCGGTGGGAGCTCCCACCCTCTGGAACGAACTACCCCCAGAGATCCGGGTGATCCCGGATCTCCCCTCCTTCTGCCGCGCCCTTAAGAAATGGCTCTTCCAACAAGCGGGATTGGCCTAGGGGAATTTTTAGTGGGGGTTTAAGAGTAATTTTAATTGACATAGGCCACAGCAAATATTTCATTTTAATTAGGTTTTAAATTGGGTATTTTTATCTTTGTATCTGTTTTACAAGGCTGTCAGCCGCCCTGAGTCCGTAAGGAGAAGGGCGGGATAAAAATTAAATAAATAAATAAATAAATAAATAAATAAAAGCAGTGTTCCAACATTTGAGGGGCTTTCACAGAGAGGAGGGGGCCCAGCCTGTTTTCCAACACACCTGAAGGCCAGACAAGGAATAACGGATGAAAGGGCAAATTCCTAAACAAAACCGATTGATGGCTTGAAAAATAGGATGGTGCTTCTAATCAGTGGAAAACAGCATCTACTTAAATTAATGAGTTTTTGCTCATTGGTGCTCATCTTTGTTCATGCTTGTGCAACTGATACTGGCCCCGTCTCAAACCTTCATTAAGATAAAGTAACTTACCTGTGCAAAGCAAAGTGTGATAGAATTCTATTAATCTGGAAAAGGATGTTTCAAAAACATGGTACAGAGCCATGGCGAATTGTCATAGACCCCAGGATAGTATGGAACCACCCACCACACACAACTCTCTGTGGCCAACTTGTCACAGCGAACTGATGGTGGGACAACTTTTTCATCCTTTCTTTAATGATCCTATTCCACCATTTATTTGATATTAGTGTAACTTTTCAAATAGGTTGAGGGTCAAATAATTCCCAGAGACCTTGTCTTAATGTCCTGACTAATTAACAAGAGCTAGATAAGCTACACTTATCTAGTTTCCAGTTATCTGTACAGTTATCTGTAACCTAACCCCACCTTCCTTGCATTAAACCCACTGCATATGAATTTAGTTTCCTTAGGCACAAGCTGCTATTAGGAGTGTAGGAGGAGAGCAACCCCCCCCAGAGAAATAAATATTTTGGGATATTTAAGAGGCAGAATATGATATTTCCCCAAACGATTTTAAAGGCAGAAAAGCAAGCCCAGTTTTTCTTAATAGCCCCAGCCAGAGGCCAGGTCTGTAGAAATGCAGATTTGATAATCCCATTCAGAAGGACTCGGGGGGGGGGATTCATGAGCACATGCTACCAAGCAAAAGCCCATTCAAGACAAAATATTTTGAAATCTCTTGCAGCAAAACTGATAGCTAACAATAGCAGAGTGATAGAATTAGAACCAGCAACCCCTCACTCAAGAAATCCAACACAGGAAGTAAGCCATCAGCCACAGTCACAGAGAAGCAGGGCCTTTGGGACCTAATAGGATTAACCCACTACCATCAAAATACCAAAAGGACATTCTCAAAAGCTCAGGTCAAAGTTCATGCCACAGGAACAGGAAGAACAACTCCAAACACAAAAGCCCAAGAAGGTATAAAAACCCACCACTCCCAGCAACATATGGTCAGGTGAGCCACATGTCTTGTGGTTCTGCTCCTCAATAAACTCCAACCTTCTTTCTAAAGCACTCTCCATTTTGTTTATTCCCGGCTTGGACTGGACCCTGATGAAGACTTTTCTTTTAACAGGAACTTGACACAAAATATGTCATCGAAATGGATCACAACTGATCCACATTTCAGTTATCAGATCTGGGTGGCAACAATCTAGTTGACTGCTAGGTAACAGCAAAGTCACAGATAAAATACTTTAGTGCCATTTAATAACCATCAAGTTGCCTTTCTAACTCAGATAAACAGCCCCAGTTCACACAGGCCTATTGTCTATCAGATATTGTAAAATAATTTAAAAGTGATCTTGGGGGTAGGGAAGAAACAAGTGAGCCATCAAGGAGGAACTTGCTAAAAAGACTTCATAGTTCTCAAAATGAGAAACATAATGATAGCATTATTTGAGGGGCTGCCACAAAGATGAGGGGGTCACCAGAGAGAAGGACGAGAAACAATGGTTGGAAACTGATCAAAGAGAGAAGCAACCTAGAATTAAGGAGAAACTTCCTGACAGTGAGAACAATCAACCAGTGGAACAGCTTGCCTCCAGAAATCATGGGCACTCCATCATTGGAGATTTTTAGAAGAGGCTAGACAGTCACTTGTCTGAGATGGTATAGGTTCTCCTGCTTAAGCGGGGGGAGGGGGGGCTGGACTCGAAGACCTCCAAGGTCCCTTCCAGCTCTATTCTATATAGTCAGAAAAAAGCTCAAATAACCCTTCCTTGATGTTCTCTGGGGCAGAGAAAGTTGAGCAGGCTTTTAAGATTGCTATCAATGCTTTCAAGGTAGACCAGATTAAGAAATGGGCAAGGTAGGTATTCTGGAATGCTTTAAAAATGTTTTTTAAGATTTTAATGCCCTACCTTATTACAGTCAGTAAAGATGGCAATAAAGTGAAATATCTGAATCTTAAAGTAGAACTAGAATTAGCAGCATAGCAAAGCTGTCATATAATAATGAAATAGCAAGGCAATAGTTTGGCAAGTTAAATTGTAGCTCCTTGGAGATGCCAGCCACACAGGCTCCTTCAGTCTTCAGCAATAAGTATTTTTTTTTCTTTGTGGCATTTTTTAATCTTTTCTTTTCCAAGACAGCTTGTTAGAACTCTTTGTGGGGAGTAGTGAATAGGAAACACCTGTTACAACTGAGTGTCAAGATTTATTCCATTGACAGCAAACCAAATTAGTTCTGTCATTGTGGCTTGGCCCAGTGGAAGAGATGGGATTGTTACAGCTTTTCCAGGACTTTTAAATGGAACTAGCAAGCATGAAATCCTGCTATTCTTAAATGTATGTCTCAGTGGAGACGTGGAAGAACTGGCAAGAGTAGAACTAAATGTGTCTTCATTTTCTCTTATGCTTTATGGCATTGGTCCTGAGCTTTGAGAAGGAGAAGTTGAACTGAAACTAGATGAGGTGTCAAAGCATGTTTCCTGATATTTCGAAATTTATTTTATTTATCACATTTAGAAACCACCCATCTGCCTCACAGAAGGCAATAGCTAAATGTATCTGACAATTTTTATGGGTCCTAAAACCTAGTTTCCCTGAATGAAAGATTACTCCACATCCTCCAGAACTGTACTTTCATTATACTCGGACAGGTAGGAAAAGACCTAATGGCTTTTGTGCTATTACGTGCTAAGATTTACTATATTCAATGTTAACTTGGTGAAGGGGATGTATGTGTGTAAATACCTAGATAACTTAATATATTGTTCAACCTCAGACAATTAGCTTAGTTTCTGGTGCAATATTTTCAGAGAATTTGGTAAATGGATTACATCAGAATACAGGATTAAACATGTTTTGGGAATATAGCCAAATTCGGGCAGCTTTCACATTTGCAAACTAAAAGTTATTGTGAGTAATTCATTTGTCCTCTGTCTCTGTCAAGAATACTTCTGCTTTCTACTTGAAATCCTGGATGATGCAGCAAGAAATGAAGATGACAGGTTTTGTCCAGGAATCCTTTCTTCAAACTTATAGGAGGCATGACCCTTGGGAGCCATGTATTATATGTCTGAAAGAGCTATTTTCAGCAGCAGCATACCTTTTTAACACATGAAAGCAAAAAATAAATACTTCATATTGGAAAGTCTAAATTTAAACCAAGCAGAGATATTGTATATGAATCCACCTTATTTGAATTTGAGGAGACAGTTTATAGATTACTGAACCTCTCATTCCATTTATCTGTTTGTTTGTACCCTTAAGTTATACCACAACAATTTTTGAATCAAGGTACCTAAAATCCACTAACCTAAAGAATGCATTAAAAATTGGATACCCATTACTCCTGCGGAATTGAAATGTTTGCAATGTTTAAACCAATTTTATTTGCAAAGTTGTGACCCTTGTAATAGCATTGTTTCTGATGCCCCCTGCCAACTTCCCACATGCAAAGTCAATAGGAAAGCCATCAGGAAGTCTGAAGCCACTCCTGTTCCCATTCCTTTTTTGTCCACCTGTAATCATTCATGTCTGTCTGTTTAGGTAAGTAAATATTGACTTATAATTGAAATTAATTTACTACTACAATTATTTTTCTATTTATGACATACACTGATCTTAGATGATCATGGGACCATCCAGCATTGACATAAAAAACATGGTCAGCCTAAAATTTAACATCCTTTTTCCTCAAAGGATGACCTAATGGGTCACAGGGTTGTCTAGTCTTATTTAAAATCATTTTCATGGTGATAAAACAACTCACAAATGTTCACTGGCAAAGTCTTCTTTGTATTTTCTAAAGAGACTACCGCTTCTCCTTCTAACACAAGAAGCTAAAAAGCTCGATCTGCAATTGTGCCCAACTAAAAATCTTGAGAGCATAGCTGAAAAACACTAATGTTCAATTTTGCAAATGCTTATCTCCACTGGCAGAAGCTAGATGTCCTCCAGACTCTGGAAGACATTCTGTAAATATGATGTGACTTCATGGCATTTCACTCTATGGCATTACAATAAGATGCCCTGACTTAAAATTTTCCACCACAACTCATCACACTAGCAATGGATTTCATTGCTCAAAAACCCTTTTGAAAACCTCCACCATATCTGTAGTAGAGAAGTTGGGTAGGTGATTTCTCCAAATTTCTTCAGAGGAAATCTGTGATGATTCCTTTACATGCACACTGCTGTCCCAGTGCATCCTAATGTGGAGTTAGCTGAACCTTTTTTTTTTTAGTAATTATGCATATTCAGCTAATGTTGTTCATTTATTGGTCAATTTGTTATATGAATTCAAGAAATAATATTAAGTTTATACTGGTGTGAGCAATTTAGTCTTAATTTTAATTGTTTTGTTTTGTTTTGTTTTGTTTTGTTTTGTTTTGTTTTGTTTTGTTTTGTTTTGTTTTGTTTTGTTTTGTTTTGTTTTGTTTGTATTCTCAATCCTTTCTCAGCCCAGGACCAAGTAAGAGTATCCAAAGGTTATCTCTCTGTGTCAAACTCCTTTTGGTTTTTGGCTTTCCTCTTTATAATTGCTTTCTGCCACAATTGTCTATCTATCATTTAGTTCACCTTTGTTTCACATGGGCAATCACTGGCATCTTTCAGGGAGGGGCAAATCAAAATCTGAAAGGTGGCAGATCTGGCATCAGAGTTAAAGCCCTGATCCTTTAGTATGTGCTATGATATCACTTAATTGATTACATGCTATCAAGTTGGCATTATTATCATCCATGCAGAAAGACATTCTCCAGAATGAACTGGTATTACACATAAAAAGAGGCAAGGTTTCACTTATAACCCTGCATGAACCATTCTGCCGATTTTGACCCAATTTGGGCTAGAAGGTACTGGGATGTAGCTCTCAAGTCACTCATCCCCAATGGGTAAACCAATGTTTCTCAACCTCAATGTCTTCAACATGTGTGGACTTCAACTCCCAGCCTTTCATGTTGGTTGAGGAATTTTGGGGTTGAAGTCCAGATATCTTACAGTTGCTGAGATTGAGAAACACTGAAGTAGCCTGTTCCCACATACAACAAAATGAATTCCAATGTTGCAATAAATATAAAATGAAAACAAGCCATGCACATGTCAGCAAAAGCATAAATTAATATTGTTTCCTTAATAGGACCCGTGTTCTAAATAACTATTCCAGCTCTTCTTTCTTTCACAGGAAATTGAAAATTTACCCTAACCCAGAGGTAATTTATGCTTATCACTTCCCTTTATCAACTATTTTTACTAGCCAATTAACTAACTCCACTCTGTCAACTATCTTTCTCTAGAATTTCTCCTCTTTCCTGATGTGAGATAATATTAACACATTGGATACACTCAAACACTACTAAGGGTAGGCATGCGTTTTCATTTGAAATCATTTCTAAAAGCAACTTCTTTTTTTTATCATATCTGTGAATGAGAATGAAAAATATTTTACATTTTTCAGCCTGGTGTCAAAGGAAGCTTTCTGGAAAACATGAAAAGCTGACTGGAAAGAAAAACTGGCTCTTGGCTCAGGTGTTCTCTTTCTGTATTTTAATTGACACAGATTCTGGGCTTGGAGAACATGGCCATTTTCAAGTTTCCATCTCTGGGGTTTTAAACCATAGAAGCTATGGAAAAAATATTCTTTGAGTGTATTTTGCTTGAAAATTAGAGGACCACTTTTGGGGGTTTAGATTAGGAGAACATAACAGGTTGCTATGGTCATCCCCTGGTGTGAATTAGGGGGCTTTGATGTTTACTGGAGTCCACTGCAGGTTCTTGCTGTGTGCTGAGCATGATATGTCTTTGTCTACATCCATTCCAAGAGATGCTTGAGTAGAGTGTTCAGAAGTGTGTGACTCCAGTATTTGCTTGGGATCTTTGCTTTGAAAAGCAATTTAGTCAAATCTCTCAATTTAATTGACCTTTCAGATTGAATGGGGAAGCCACTTTGAATCACTGAATTGAACTGGATGCCTCAAAATCGATTTGAGCACTTCTGCTCATGCAGAAACAATGTTTCCTGAATTGATTTGGAAATCTGAATCGGCCCAATTTGATTAGGATGCCAGAATTGAATAGGATTAGTTTTTTCTGAACCAATTATAATTGCCAAATTGAATTGGATTGACTTTTCAAAAGCAAAGCAATTGTTTAGTTAGAGTTTGGCTGATTTACGCAGAGCTAATAGCTTTTTTCCACCTTATCCTTCTCTACTTTCATATTATGGAGAATCTGCATACCACAGACTACATCATATGAATTAAGGTTGTTCCCATTCAATGTTTGCATTGTCCTGCTCAGCTTCCACACCAAAGCTAATAGCATTCCACCAACTTCCTACTTGCAAATATGGTACATATAGTCATGAAAAATAGATCTTCACTATAGGTGTTAGCCCTGCAAGGTAATCTAGACAAGAAGCACAACTTGGAGTACTACCTATATCTTTATTGTAAGGTTACATTAACAGAATCTTACAAGACAAAGGATATTTTTCCCCTTTTCCTTTACTCTCTTGAAAACTAGGAAAGGTCCCTTCTGTGGGCTGGAATATCTTTTACATGCTGGTTGTCCAGTCTGCCACTCTCCTTTCTGTATTCCAAGGTCATTCCCAGATACCATTATAATGTCTAGCTCTTGCTCAGGAGCTGGTAACCTGTGGTCTATAGCAGCAGTCCCCAGCTTTTGCATCTTGGCAGCCCAGCCTGGTGCAGGGGGGGAACATGTGAATGGCAGGCACATGCATGTGCATACATCTCCATTAGTGTGAGCAGCAGGCATATGTGCCTCACTCGCATGAATGGAGTTTTGCTCATGTGAGTGGAGTTCCTGTATAGTTCAAAAGTGACAACAGGGCAAGAAAACATAGGTGATACTAATCTCATAAACACATAGAAACAACACTGATATGATAGATGTTTGCATCTGGTTGCTGTAATATACAGCTATGAATAGGAAAACAGCAAGGCAGGCACTGAAGTGAACAAGAGAGATAAGACTTCTTAAGGGATGAGGGTGGAGATGATAGTAAGACTTCCTTCATTCATAAAGAAATCCACTAGATTCTATTGGTAAATATTGTTACAATGGAGGAATTAAATGAAGACATTCCTGATTAGTATTTGATTTAAGACAAGTCTTTCCTTAGAAGAATGTTGTCCTCATAGTGCATAACACCTTTTTTGCTTACAAATCACTATAATGCTTTCAACCTCCTTCAGATTCCCACAGCAAGGAGGTTGGCTAATTTATGGACATTCCAGAAGATAACCTAATTATTTTGTTTGGGGGTATATCATTGCTTTCATTTTCTTTTGCATTAGAGGCCAATATATATGAAGATGTGTTTTAAGGCTTTACAAAGCCTTAATAAGACCACACTTGGAATACTGTATCCAGTTCTGGTCACTACAATATAAAAAAGATTCTGAGATTCTGGAAAGAATGCAGAGAAGAGCAACAATCAGGATAGAATAGAGCTGGAAGTGACCTTGGAGGTCTTCTACTCCAGCCCCCTGCTCAAGCAGGAGACCCTATATTTATTTATTTATTTATTTATTTAACAGGATTTATATGCCGCCCTTCTCCCCATGGGACTCAGGGCGGCTCACAGCGTATTAAAACATCATACAAAAAATTTCCCCTACTAAAAACCAATTAAAACCCAAATATTGGTAGCTGTGGCTCTTTAAAATCGTTAAAAATTGTCCCTATTTAAAACTCACCCTAGGTCATTTCAGACAAGTGGCTGTCCAGTCTCTTCTTAAAAACCTCAAGTGATGAAGCACCCACAATGTCTGAAGGCAAGCCTTTCCACTGGTTAATTGTCCTCACTGTTAGGAAGTTTCTTCTTAATTCCAGGTTGCTTCTCTCCTTGATTACTTACAAGAATTGTGTATTTTTAGTCTAATGAAAAGAAGGACATGATAGCAGTGTTCTAATATTTGAGGCGCTGGGGGGGGGGGTCAACCTATTTGACAAGGAATAACAGATGGAAATTGATCAAGGAGAGGTTCAACCTGGAAATAAGAAGAAATTTTCTGACAGTGAGAACAATCAACCAATGGAACAGACTGCCTTCAGATGTTATTGGTGCTTCATCACTGGAGGCTTTCAAGAAGAGACTAGACTACCATCTGGGCAGCAGATTGGACTAGATGACCTACAAGGTCCCTTCCAACTCTATTATTCTATTCTAAATTGTGAATGGAACCCTACTCCATTTACATTTCTGGGTTCTGGTGGGAGGTTGTGACAATAAATCGTAGACCTCTAGATGTGTAACCCTGTTTTCAGCAATTAACACTTAAACATGACTCAGATTCTTTCTTAACCTATATTTGTGGGGCTCCTACAAAGACGAGGGGGGGGTGTCAAACAATTTTTCAAAGGACCATAAAGCAAGACAAGAAACAATGAATAGAAACTAACCAAGGAGAGAAGCATCCTAAAATTAAGGAGAAATTTCCTAACAGTGAGAGCAATCAACCAATGGAATAGCTTGCCTTCAGAAGTTGTGAATGCTACATCACTGGAGGTTTTTTTAGAAGAGACTGGACCACCATTTGTCTGAAATTGTCTAGGGTCTCCTGCCTGAGCATGGGGTTGGACTAGAAGACCTCCAAGGCCCCTTCCAACTTCTATTCTATTCTATTCTATTCTATTCTATTCTATTCTATTCTATTCTATTCTATTCTATTCTATTCTAGTTCATATTGTTCGTACTTAGTTTTTATCTTTATGTTTATCATAACATTCTTTTCTTTGATTATTAAACTAAACCAGCAGACAGAAGAATACCACTTTAAATAAACATATTGGTTTGACTGTTTGCATTCATACTCTGAGGCTATCCTACTTTAGACATTTATTGAATTAGGATATATAAGAGGCAAATTGTTTATTGTTGGAATATTATAATATGCAATATAAATCATGTTACTGTTTTATTTGTTACTGATTTTG
Organism: Protobothrops mucrosquamatus; assembly: GCF_001527695.2. NCBI lineage: Eukaryota > Metazoa > Chordata > Lepidosauria > Squamata > Viperidae > Protobothrops > Protobothrops mucrosquamatus. Next base: position 49,732 of record NW_015386708.1, read on the forward strand.
GCTTTACAGTCTTAGTGAGAAAGAACATATTTCTGAAACATATCATGCCTGAATAAAAACTTTCTAACTATATTTGGGATTCTCCCTAAGCCTTTATTGCAAAAAAAAAAAAAAAAAAAAAATGCTGTACAGATAGCTGAGTTTGTATTTATTTCCTCCAGGAGAGAACAAGAATTAAACAAACTGAGGTAACAAGAAAAGATAACTTATAGCAATTTGAGAGAGTACAAAATAACAAGTTTTTCTTTCTTTTTTGTTATCTGTCCAATAGTGCTTCAGGAACTCAGTTGACCTCTTAAATCTTTCTCCATCCACATAGTCACACATGTATAAAATTCTCCCCTTAAGTTGGGGTCATTCCAAGGAATTGGAAGGCAGTCAGTATGACCCCACTTCTTATAAATGGACAGCAAGTAGGAGAAATTCAGAAGATTATAGGCTGAAAAGTTTTAACATCTGTTATGGACAAATTGATAGAAACATCAATCAAATGAAAAATAACAAAGCATATTGTTTCCATGGTAAAGGGAAATCTTCATGAAGTCCATGAAAGTCAACTCCATCAAAGATAAATTCAATCTCAACAACCTTCTAGAGTGGTGTTTTGTTTTTTTGTTTTTTGTTTTTTTTTTAATGTGAACAGGTTTGGAATAGAAATGACTGTCAGCTCTACAAATGAATTTGGCTGAAGCCATTTTTCCTTTGTTTTCAGTTCCACAGATTGCATTTTGGCAGGCTAAAGCTTCTGTTAGAAAGCCAGTGCAAGTAGTTAATTGGGGAATGTGATTCATGACACTTTACTGGGGTGGGAAGTTCAACTTTGCAATATTGTAACCTCTGGGAGGGGATTTCAGTCCTGGGTTCACTTTTGATTGTGCTGATACTATGTAGCCAAATAAATATGTTCTTTAAGGAAACTTTTTTGCCTTGGAGTTCTTTTTTACTGGTCTCATCTATTGGAACCATGACACTGACTTTGTCAACATTGTATACTTGGATTTTAAAAGAAGTTTTGGCAGAACATTTTATTAAAGGGTATTAGCCCTGAAGATTTACTGTTAACTCTGGGGTTGGGGATAGCATACCTCCAAATTCCAACTTCAGCGGATAACAACAATAACAACAGTGGGAGCAGAATATGTCTCCATCTCCTCCTAACAAACATCCCAGAGGCATCTGGTTGGTCACTTTGAAAAACAAAATGGTGGTCTAGGTTGGATCTTGGCCTGAACCAGCAGATCATTCCTGTGTATCCCATTCAATCTGTACAATTCTCAGCATTTCCTATCAATAGATGCCTGTTAGCACATGGGCTGCTGCTGTCTGGATTGTGAGAAGGCTTTAAAGAGCATCCTAAATACTTTTTTTTTTATGATCCAGGCCCTTCCTTGAAGCCAGGCTTTGCTGATGGCTTCAAAGCCAACTTTTGCTGACTGCCAAAATGTTCTAGATGGTAGGTACTTGGAAAAAGGGGGAAAACTAAGGTGCACTAATACTTTTGGAGAGGTTTTGGTGTTTAAGGAAAATGCCTAGCTGGATAAATTCAAAGATGGGATACTGACCCAAATATTTTTGTCAAAGAATTCCAATTCACAATAGCATCATTCACCCAGCCTAATACAGGTAGTCTTCAACTTATAATCACAACTAAGCCCAACATTTCTGTTCCTGAGACAGTTAAGTGACTTTTGTCCCATTTTACAACCTTTCTTGCCACAGTTGTTAAGTGAATCACTGCAGTTGTTAAGTAACATGGTTGTTAAGTGAATCTGGCTTCCTGTTCGATATTGCTTGTCAGAATGTCTCAAAAGTTGACCGTATGACCATGGCACATTGCAACCATCAGTTGCCAAACATCTGGATTTTAATCATGTGCCTATGGGGATGCTACAATAGTTGTAAGGGTGAAAAACGGTCATGGCACTTTTTTCAGTGCCGTTGTAACTTCAAAGGCCACTCAATGAACTGTTGTAAGTCGAGGACTATCTGTAATGATGTACTGTTTAATTCAACAACATGTAAAAAAACAGCAGTTCTGTGTTTTTGACTTAAGCCAACAGCAACCCAAGAACTGGGGGGGGGGGAGCCTGAACACTCTCTTTTTCATCCTGATGAATTAACAAGCTATGGGAAAAGGTAAGCATTTTTATGAAGTCCTCAGTGTTGTTCCGGAGGAAATCCCTACCTCCCAATAAAGAGAAGCTGCATCTGGTTGGCTTCTAATTCCATCCCCTTCGTCCCCCCCCTTCCCTTTCTGAATCATGTTTGCATTGCTCAAAAAGACTCCATTAACATCAGCTCTGTTCTGCTGGCTTATTGTAGCATGAAGTGTTTCTGATTAGCAGGTAATTTGATGGAGTGAGGCAATTTAATGGGCCTGGCATAGGAATGTTCATGCAAACATGATATAGAAATAGAATTTCATGAACATCTTGCTTCCGGCACAGGTATTTTCACTGCTCTGTCTAGAGCTGGAACACCCGTTTGACTCAAGTGTTACAAAGTAATTGAATTAGAAAAGGGGATTAGGGCTCTTTCAAGCACAATCTGAGACAGAGGTTCTTGTATTACAATCTGTTGTGTTCCGTAAACAGTTGCAAGTGAATTAATCACAGAACCAGTTGCCTAGTGTTGGGAGAAGTAATTGAGAGATATTAATTTTTCACTTCTCTATTTCCTTTCCTTTTCAAATGAAGCTTCTTAAGGAAGGAGGGGTGAAATATCCAAGGAAAGAATATCTTCCCCATGTACATTGCAATTCTTAGCAAAGGCATCCCATCAGAGTGAAAGCAGGCGATTCCAACAGAAGAGAATATTTGCTGGCTTGACCTGTGGGGTCTTTAGTGCTCTTTGAACTTGGCTGTTTTCTTGCAGATGTTTCACTACCTGTCTGGGTAACATCATCAGTGTAGAGTAGAGAGGGCTTTGTTCTCTGATATAATTTAGTGGCTTGCTCTGTCAGTGTTGGTGGGAGTGTTCTAGGTCAGGGGTGTCAAACTTACAACGTCACGTGACATGTCACGATGTATCGCAACTTTTTTGCCATTGCCAGCAATGGGGTGGGTGCGGTTTTGCTATGATGCATCCGGCCCATGGGTTGGCAATTTGACACTCCTGTTCTAGGCAGTCCCTTGTTTAGGCTGTTGTTTACTGTTTGTCTGAGTTGTTATTTTCTTGATTGGGGTGTTGTTTTACTGTTAACTTGGTGTTAATCTCTGCTTATTTGGGTGTTGATTGTTGATAAGGTGTTTTTGGTCTTTTGGTTTCCTTTCTAGCTATTTGATTGTCTCTTTTGAATGGTAGGGATGTTGTTTATCTCTGTGTCTCTGTTGATGACTGATTTGTCTGAGTGCCAGGCTTCCAGGAATTCTCTAGCGTTTTGGATTTAGCTTGGTCATAGGTGCCTTGCCTTAGCAAGTGACTTAGAGGCACACAAAGAAAAAGTAGGGTGATAGGATCCGAAGAGAGAGAAGGGGATGTAAAAGCTTTTGCTTTTACACCAGCAGTTCAAATATAGCAGGGAACCACTTTTCCTTATTTCTATAAATGATAAAAAGGAATGTTCAGTATTTAATCAGTCTGATTGAGGAACAGTCATTATACATGTGTCTAGCACCAGCTGATCTCCATTTCAAAAAAGAAAACCCTTGCAAGATGGTTGAAGCTCACAAAATCTCTTTTCACGTGAGATCACATGAGATTTTGACGAGGTTGCCTGGCAACACTGTATAAAGCAGCAAGAGTATCCACTACCTGAAAGGCATACTGATCCCTGAATTAGATGAATGGCTTATGAAAAGTAGGACTGCATATAAAGCTGCCCCTCTAAATCTGATTTTTGAAGAATAAAATGCAATCCACAAAGAACTGCCTATGGAAAGAAGTCTCCTTTTCGAAAGAGATACTCCCCATTCTCTCTGCCAAGAATGCATTCCTTTTCCCAAGAAGATGCCTGCATACTTCCATATTTTAATAAGGAAGGAATGTCACAAAATATCAAACTATATTGGTTTTATGCAAATGTAACCAATTACCGATTGATCAATTGACAAAGAACTTGTATGATCAGACAAAGGGTATAATTTCAAGTTAGGCACTGGTTCAATTTGGATATATCAGTCTATGATTTTGAGGAATAGCAATAGCACTTAGACATATACCGCTTTACAGTGCTTTACAGCCCTCTCTAAGAAGTTTACAGAGTCAGCATATTGCCTCCAACAATCTGGGTCCTCATTTTACAGACCTCAGAAGGATGGAAGGCTGAGTCAACCTTGAACCCCATCAGGAACAAACTCCTGGTAGTGGAATGTAGAGTTAGCCTGCAATAGTGCATTCTAACCACTCCACCACCACGGCTCTAGAGAAACTGTACATTGTTAGTTAACCTTGGGACAGACTTTAGATTTTTTCCACACTCTGCAAGATTTAGTCCTGGAACCCAAAATGGACATAAGTTAGATCAGCCTGAAGGACTACTGCTCTATGCTGCTCTTCATAGGATTGTGTTGGAGGGTTATTTATTTATTTAAATCAGGGGTATCCAATCCACATTAGCTGGGGAATTCTGAGAGTTAAAGTCCACAAGTCTTCAAGTTGCCAAGATTGGACACTCCTGATTTAAATAAATGGATGGTGGTGGTGGTGATGATGATATCCATTCAGTCACATCCTATTCTTGTGATTCTATGGGCCAGGTGTCTCCATGTCTTCTGATCTTGCATTACTTCTTTGAGTTGTTCTATGTTCTGGATAGAGTCTACTTTGATGATTCTTTGGCAGCCCAGTTTCCTTTTACTGCTAACAAACAATATTTATGTGAAGCCGCTGGGGGAGATCATTCGTGGCTTCGGGGTGGACTTCCATCAGTACGCTGATGATACTCAGCTGTACATTTCCACCCCAGGCCACCCCAACGATGCCATTGACGTGATGGCCCGATGCCTGGAGGCCGTAAGGGTCTGGATGGGGAGGAACAGACTCAGGCTCAACCCTTCCAAGACCGAGTGGCTGTGGCTGCCGGCGCCTCGACATAGTCAGCTGACTCTGTCGCTGACTATAGGGGGCGAAATTTTGGCTCCCTCGGAGAGGGTATGCAATCTGGGGGTCCTCCTGGACTCACGGCTGACACTGGAAGACCAGTTGGCGGCCGTGACCAGGGGGGCGTTTTATCAGGTACGCCTGATCTACCAGTTGCGGCCTTTTCTGGACCGGGACNCCTTCTCGGTGGGAGCTCCCACCCTCTGGAACGAACTACCCCCAGAGATCTGGGTGATCCCGGATCTCCCTTCCTTCCGCCGCGCCCTTAAGACATGGCTATTTCAACTAGCAGGACTGGCCTAAGGGGTAATTTTTAGCGGGGTTTTAAATATAATTTTAAAATAACAAAGGCCAATCTAATATTTCCTTTTAATTATATTTTAATGATAGTATTTTGGTATTTTTTGTATTTGTTTTTATCAGGCTGTTAGCCGCCCTGAGTCCGCAAGGAGAAGGGCGGGGTAAAAAATCCAATAAATAAATAAATAAATAAATAAATAAATGAATAAATAAATAAGTATATACCTAAGAGGAATTCTTAGCTTGCTCAGGACCTTTTCAGCAGTGATGCCGTGTTTCTTTATCTTTAGCATCCTGACCTATATTAGATAATTTAGAATTCAGTACTCAGCAGGTTTATATGTTTTGTAGAACACTTTCTTGTCAAAAGCCTGCCTGATATCTTTATTAAATTTGAGATGCAGGCCAAGTTTTTCTTTTCTTTCCTAATCATAATAGTTTAGTTTGGCCTCAGGAGAATTTTTGCAGAAGCTAAATGCTACCTGCTATTTTCTCTGGAACTTTATTATTTAGACTGCCACTGTTGTTTCAATGTTTCACCATGTTTTTAGTTAGAAGTGACTGAACTGTTTTAGAACATTTTTGTTGGGATATTGCCTTAGGAATTTAAATTGGAAATGAAAAAGTATGAATTGTTGACCTGGGACTATAAGAATGAGTGTTCCTAAAATGCTCCTTGACAGTATGTATACTTGGGCTGCTTGTGTAGCTAATAGGGAGGCACAAATGGGGCTCTTCAAAGGTCTTGGCTTGTTTGACAAAGAATTCAGGGGGGGGGGCGCACCAGGTTGGAGAAGGGAAATATATGACAACAAAGAAATAATTATTTTTTAGGTATACAGTGAAAATTTATAAAGTATCAGCCTGTAGATTGCACTTGACAAGCAGCTAGAAAGGAAATGCTTATGAAATATAAAGCAATTGTATTCACATTTAAGACCAACCAGAGTAGATTTATACAACATGCAAATGAAACATCATTACTCTTTTCAGGTAACATGGCGTACTTAAACAAATAATGGCTTAGTATGATGACCCATATTCAACAACCTACTATGAAAACTGTTGGGTTTTTCAAAAGATGGTAAGCCATACATTCCCCAAGCCTGTTATAGCATTGCTCAGTGTTTGTGCCAGGTGAATCAAAGAAGTGGGCAAGTTTCAAAGTTTCCCAAAACCTTTCCATCAGGCAGGTTGTCACAAAAAAAGAGGTAATGGGGAAGAAGAAAGAAACTCAGAAATTAACTCTGCATGTTAGAGTCATGAGGTCCATAATATAAATTCAGCCTCATGTTATAGACTATTAATTTATTGGTCTAAAATGTCTGGTTGCACTCACCATTCAAAATAAAAGTTGCAGTTCTCACTACTAAACTCACATAGTTGTTGTGGAAAATAGGAGGAAGGAATATTAAGTATGCTTGCTGCTGATAGTCAGTCAGTCAATCAGACAGTTATAGATAACACTCATCCTAAAGTCATCCTATCCTAATTTAACATTATTTAAGAATCCAACCCTTTAATCACGTCAAATTCATGTCAAAGGCACTGAGATGCTTCCAGGTTGAAAGAATTAGCTGGTGACATCATCGTTGTGCAGGGGACATCCAGTTGGGGGCTTCTGTTGTGTCCCTGGCAGGAGCTTGAGCAAAGGACAGGAGCTCACCCTGCCCCACAGCAGCACTTGGGTCTTGAATATGAGCTTGCTGCTTGTTAAGCCAGTGCTCTAACTATGTGAGCCATTGTGCTCCCACATCCCTTAATTAAAATCTGCTACTTTAACCTATTCCAAACTACCTGCAACTTATTCAGATTGTCTATTTTAATACAATTTTTAACTGAAAATAAAAATTAACTATCCATTTAGGAACACCAAAAACTTTTTCAGACATAGTCCTTGATGCCCTCTGAGCTTGGCTGTTTGCCTGCAGACATTTCCTTACCCAATTAGGTAACATTTTCAGTGCTAGAAGAGAGTATACAGTATAACATAAAGTAGATTGCTGTCGGTGTTGATTGAGGGTGTTTTCTCCTTGGTAATTTCTTGATTAAGCTGTTTACAGTTTGTTTGGTTTTAATCCTGGTGTTAATCTCCATTTATCTGGGTATTGATTGCTGGTAAGGAGGTGTTCTGGTCTTTTTCTTTACTTTGTAACTTTTTTATTATCATCTTTGAATGGCGTGTAACTGTTGTTTATCTCTATGTGCTTATTGATGACTGATTTGTCTGAGTGCCAGGCTTTTTCAAGTGATGATACTATCTTGGGAACAATTCATATATTTGGCCCAAATTGGGGTTAAGAGTTGTGTTAATTGTATAAATTCCTTCTATAGACCCATATATACTCTGAAATGTTTTAAAATTGATCTAAAGTATTGTTGCCTTTCTGTCTTGCTCATTAACTCCCAAACAATGGTTTGCCAGTATTCTTTAGAGTTGGATGACACATTCATATTGATTTTTCATGAAACTTTGGAATACTGATGAAAGTTGAAGAAAAAAAAAACCCAGCATGCAGTTAGATTATTTTTCTCCTCTCTACAACTGACTGCTATCTTGATGAGTATTGGAGGCTGCTGTTAAGGGATATGTGCTTTCCTTTCAAGAAAAAAAAATCTTTCAAAATAAATCCCCAATTTATATACAGTACATGGTCACAATATCAGGGGTATTTTCTGTCACTATCCTGGATGTTGTTTCATGGGCCATTTGGCAAGGACTCTCATGCTGTTCTGTTGGAGAGAAATGACATTCAATATTTGCATATGGTTATCAACTATTTGAGTATAATGCTAGGAAATGAAATTACATATGATGGCCTTCACTCATCTAAACCCATCAATGCTTCTTCAGCCTGTCCAGTTTTGCTTACAACTGAGAACATTCTGTGCCCTTCCTGGTATAAGGTAAAAACTCTATACCAGGGGTCTTCAAACCTGGCCCTTTTATGACTTGTGGACTTCGACTCTCAGAATTCCTCAGCCAGCGTGCCTGGCCAGGCATGCTGGCTGAGGAATTCTGGGAGTTGAAGTCCACAAGTCATAAAAGGGCCAGGTTTGAAGACCCCTGCTCTATACATTTCCAGCCATGAATCCACTGTGGACTTCAGCTCCCAAAATTCCCCAACCAAGTCATCCAAATGGAGTTATCTAAAACAGTATTTCTCATCCTCGTACACTTTAAGAGTTATGGACTTCAGTTCCCAGAATTCCTTAGCCAGCATGCTGCCTGAAGGAATTCTGTGAGTTGAAATCCAGAAATCTTAAAGTTGCCAAGGTTGAGAAACACTGATCCAATGGCTGGGGAAGCAGTTAAATATTTGGCAGATAGGAGGCCTACTGAAGTAATTAATGAGAAAAAAATATGCCTTTTTCTATTAAATGGTATCACACAATGAAAAAGAATAGAGAGGTTAAAAAAAATTCACCATGGACTTTTTAGAGAGAAAATCTAATGGGGAGGGGTGCTTCTAGAGGAAAGCATGGCAAGATGAAGATTTAACAGTAAAAAAATCTCAGCTATTATTATTTTTTTGGTCTACTTTAAGGAAAAATAAATCCACTGAGGGATTATTCACTCCTGGACTGACCCTGTGAACACTGGCCAAAGTTTTTTATACTTCTTTTTTTTTTAATCTTCTGAAAATTGTTCTCCCAAAGCAAAAAGCAGATTCTTAAGCATCTGTGGATTTCAAAAAGAAGTTAGTTGCAGCAGGGAAAGTGGCAAAATGTTCTTATCAGGGCTGGCCTTTAGTTGATTCTTCTCTCCCAAGCTTGGGTATTTGTTTCAAGACGCATTGGCATAAACAAACCAGAAATACAGTATATTGATGCAATATAGTGAAGCTTAGGCACCTATGTCCCTTCCAATGTGGCTGAACCACAGTTCTCTGCAACCCTTTCTATTAGCCTAGTGGGAATCCTAGTTCAACCATAGCTAACCATCATGCAAATAATGGAATCTGGGGTGTGATGGCTTAGTGGTTAAAGACACTGAGCTTGTCAGCTGGAAAGCTGACAGTCCAGGTTTGAGACCTGAGCACCATGCAATTACTTGCCCCAGTTGCGGCCTACCTACCAGTTCAAAAGCTCACAAATGTGAGTAGATTAATAGGTACCACTTCAGTGGGAAGGTAACAGCTTTCCATGCATCTTTGGCATGTAGCTTTGCTGACCACTTGATCATGGAGATTGTCTTCAGACAATGCTGGCTCCCTCAGCGAAGAAATGGAGATGAGCATCACCTCAGATATGACTGGCCATGGGAAACTTTTACTTTTTTTACCCAGTATGTGCTCCCTGATTGGTCCTAATGGCAACCTCCTTTTCATAGAAATGGCTTGTCTCTTGACTATTGGAATCAAAGAATTAGTTCAGATTTTGTTCTTCCCTTCTTTATTTCCCTTTTCCCTCTCATATTTTTCTTTCTTTCTTCTTAGGCAAGTGATTTCATATCACACTGATAGGCAAAGCAATGTTTTTTGCCCATGGCTCCATACTGCAAACTGTGTCCTTTTTTCTCTTATTAATTTGAAACATTTCTATGCCACTTCCTGTTGAAAGAAACCTCAAAGCAAGGCACTTAGCAGTAGCCAATTTGAGCTCCAAGTCATGCCCTCCTGGCAGTTTGTCTTTCTAAAAACAAAACTACGTTCATTGCAAGTGACAGTCACTTTGCTTGTGTGGAGTTGGCTTTGTTTCTAGGGAGCAAAAACTGCTCAGTGGCTTCTAGAAAGGGAGAGATTAATTGGTAGAAAGAAGAAAGCTAATATTATAAATTAACGGGGCTTAAATAATGTCCATCAGTTATGTACTTCTGGGTTTCTGACATCTAGTAATGTACTTTCTCTCCCATTTTCCACTGCTGATATCTCAGCAAACCATGTGGCCTGATAAATAAAGCTGGTTGGTGCCAACAAAATAGCTGTCTGTAGTGATGGATGAAACTCTCAGATGGCCATTAAAAGGAGTACTGCTGCATCCAACAGTGTGCTAAGTGTGGGACTTCACAACCATTGGCATGAAAAGATCAATGACACAAATGTTCTGGTTACACTGAGTAGCGCATCCTCTCCGTCTTGTTTCTGTCACAACAGAAGCTGAGTGCATTTTCAAGGCTAGAAAATGATAGCTGGTATAAATTCAGTAGGGAGATTGGTTCATTCTCTAGACATTTTTTATGTTATATGTATATTCTCTGATTGTCATATCCACAGTAACAAGTGTTGGATAGGGTGGTCATGTCCTATTTGCATAAAGGGGGTGTCTGTGCTTCACAATCATGGAGGCCTTGTTACCAATGAAAAGCACACAGGAGATAAAGAAGAGACAAGATTCAAGAAGTAGCCTAGTGTTCCAAATGCTGGTAGATACAGTATAAGAGAAATGCACTCTCAGAGGTGCTGGCTTAGTAACCAGGGGACTGTGAGTTCTAGTCTTGCTCTAGGCATGAAAGCCAATTGGATGACTTTGGGCCAGTCACTCTCTCTCAGCCCAACTCACCTCAAAGAGTTGCCGTTATGGAAAAATAGTAGGAGGAAGATGTATTAGGTATGTTCATCTTCTTGAGTTACTTATAAAGTAATAAAGGATAAAAACCTAATAAGGTTAAAAAAGAATCTGAATCATGTCTAAGTGTTAATTGCTGAAAACAGGGTTAAGTATCTGGAGGTCTAAGGTTTATTGCCATATCCTCCCATTGGAACCCAGACGTGTAAGCGGAGCAGCAGTTCAATTCACAAGTTAAGAGGAAGTTGTTCAACCTTCTCATAGCATCACTGAGTTTAGCATGATTGCATTGTCCGCTGAGCTGAACCTTCACTCCATTGCAGGAATCCAAAGTAAAGAATCCCAGACAAATGCCATTTCCTTATCCATTAAGGGAAGATCACTACATTTCTGGTTCCACTCTCAAGCTGCTTTGGCTTGTTAAGAAGATTTTTTCTCTAGCATTGGACTGAAATCTTCTGTCCTATTAATTTGAATCGATTATTTCACATTTTGTGCTCTGGAATGAAGGTCTTGACTTTCTTCTGTATGATAGCCTTCCTGGTATTTAAAAACTGCTACTTATGGCTAATTCTGTTACAGATCTGAACTCTGGGATCTTATGCGGTAATGAAATACTCAAGGAAGCACACTGCACACAGAGAACCTCTGTAACCTACAAAAGTTTTATTAATTACAATTTCTTCCATTTATACTCACTTGCTCCATCCTGGCAAGGTAATGCACAGGGATTGGGAAGACAAAAGCACATCACAGAGGTACAGGTAGTCCTTGGTCTATGACCACAATTGAGTCCAAAATTTCTGTTGTTAAATAAAACACTTGTTAAGTGAATTTTGTCGCATTTTACGACCTTTCTTGTCAAGTTGTTAAGTGAATCACTGTAGTTGTTATATAAGTAACACAGTTGTTAAGTGAACCTGACTTCCCTATTGTCTTTGATTGTCAGAAAGGCACAAAAGGGGATCACATGACCTCAGGACACTGCAACCGTCATAAATATGAGCCAGATGCCAAGCATCTGAATTTTGATCATGTGTCCATGGGGATGCCACAATGGTCATGTAAAAAACCAGTCATACGTCACATATTTCAGTGTCATTGTAAATTTGAACAGTCACTAAATGAACTGTTGTAAGTCAAGGACTACTGTAGTTGCATACAGAAATAAAGGATTCTTCTGAGAAGACTCCTATCACTTCCATATCTTCTGCTTGCTTGCTCCTGTAATTATATATATTCTTCTTTGGATCAAACTTTGTCCTATTCTAGCTACCTTTCCCAAGATTTGAATTCTTCTAACAATCCATTTTTTTTAATTTTGTCTTTTTAAGGCTACACTTGCTTGCATTTCTTTTCATAAGACTTTTTATCTCATCCCCACAGCATTCTTCTTGCACTTATTTTGAACCTGTTCAGTTTCTCTGAGTCTTTAAAATGTGGTACTTAGCACTGGACACAGTATTTAACACTGATGTTTGGCCATCACAAAGCATTATCATTACTTTGTTTTCCATGGTTCGGAAATTATACTGGCATTCATTCAGACGAAAACTGCATTTGCCCTTTTTGCATTGGCATCACACTGCCAATTTATATTCAGTGTGTAGCCAGCTGTGGTTCCAAAATCTGTTTTCTAAGTATTATTACCAAATTGTTGTTGTTTTTGTTGTTGTTAATTGCAAAGTCATGTCCGACCCATCGCAACCCCATGGACAACATTCCTCCAGGCCTTCCTGTCCTCTACCATCTTCTGGAGACTATTTAAGCTCACGCCTACTGCTTCAGTGACTCCATCCAGCTACCTCATTCTCTGTCGTCCCCTTCTTCTATTGCCCTCAATCTTTCCCAGCATTAGCCTCTTCTCCAGTGAGTCCTTCCTTCTCATTAGGTGGCCAAAGTACTTGAGTTTCAACTTCAGGATCTGGCCTTCCAGGGTTGATCTCCTCTAGAACTGACCGGTTTGATTGCCTTGTAGTCCAGGGGACTCGCAGGAGACTTCTCCAGCACCATAGTTCAAAGGCCTCAATTCTTTTGTGCTCAGCCTTTCTTATGGTCCAACTTTCACAGCCATACATTGCAACTGGGAAAACCATGGCCTTGTACCAAATCAGGTATCCCCTATCCTGCCCCTGTAAATTTCCTTCCTATCTCTTAGTGAATACAAATGCACTTGTTTCAATCCCAATGTTATTCTTTACACTTCTCTGAGTTATCAATATTAATCTGAATGTTCTACCTTTCTGTTTTCTAAAATGTCTATTTCATCCATTTTTGTTCATTTGCAGATCTGATAAACATTCATTTCACCTCTTCATCCAGGCCATTAAGAAAAGCATTGAACGGCAGAAGACCCAAGACTGAACCATGACAAACTACTTGATATCACTTCCAGTTTGATGAACTACCATTGATGAGCCCTCTTTGAGTAGTTTTCAACCCAGCTATGTATCTACTTAATTATCATGCCATCCAGCCCACACTTAACCAATCTGCTAATTAGAATGTCAGAATGTCACAGTGTACTTTGTCAAAGGCTTTGCTGAAATGAAGATATATTACTTCTACATTATTTTCACAATCTACTGAGCCAGTTATCCAATCAAAAAATGAGATAAATTTAGAGTGGAAAGACTTTTTTTTCTTGAAAAACTGATTTCTGGTGCTTACCACATTGTTTAGAAATTTCTTCCCAATAGATCTCTTTAGGGCAGTGGTTCTCAACCTTTTTAATGCCACGACCCCAACCGGTCGTAAGTCGAGGACTAAACTGGTTGTAAGTCGAGGACTACCCAACCGGTCGTAAGTCAAAGACTTTCCCTGCCCGGGAGCACCGCACATGCGTGGTTCCGCCCCCTGCACCGGCCGAGGCGTAGCTGGCAAGCGGCAGAGACAGAGCAGGCCGACCACCAGCTGGCCCAGCTAAAGGGAGGTAAGGCACCCGCCGGAAAAGGGGGAAAAAATGGCGGACAAAAAAAATGGCGGACAGGCTTGCTTGGCGACCCCCATGAAATGGTCAATCGACCCAAAATGGGGTCCCGACCCACAGGTTGAGAACCACTGCTTTAGGGTTTATTCTAAAATCCTCCCAGAATGATGTCAAACTGAATGCACTGCAATTTTCCAGATGGAATGTTTTTCTCCATTTTTGAAGATAAGATTAACATCAAGGTTTTGTCAGATCATTGCCATTGAAAGAATTAGGTGTTTCATTATCTTTAAGTATATCAAACTGTCTTCCATCCTGTCTCTTCATCACATTTTTCACAGTTGCCTAGTAGTATATATGTTCACTTGTTAGCAAGAAAGTCACAATAGAAGTTGAGTTCTTTTTTGTCTGTTTTTTATCACCTATTAGAGTTTTCTTTTATTTGCTATATTCACTGAGCATCTGGTATAATTAGTGTATAAAAAAGCAGAAGTAAAATCAGACCCACATAAGATATTATAAGAGTATAAGCACAGTCACGGTTTCATTTAGAGCCTTCATTGTTTATGACCAGGTTGCTGGTTCCAACTGTGGCCACTAAACAAGGACTATATGTATTATTATTATTATTATTATTATTATTATTATTATTATTATTGTTGTTGTTGTTGTTGTTGTTGTTGTTGTTGTTTACACAAAAATAAAATATCAGCTTTCAATTCTTTAGATGTTGGCTTTCATATCCACCAAGTTCTTCCCAAGAAGCTAGGATGTCTTCATGTATCAGCATAGTGTATGTGCAGATCCAAGCACTGTGACTTTTTTGTAATTGACAATGGATATATTGCCAATGTGCATATTTTCTAAGTGCCATCCAAGATATTTTGGTATGGCACCCAATGTGCCAATAACTAGTGGGGCCACCACAGCCAGGTTAGCCCAAAATATTTCAATTTCAGTTTCAGATTTTGAGATTCATCTCTTTGTTTCTGCTTTACCTACTTTTTGAGTGTTTTGCCAGTTTGTGTATATGTGCCTTCAAATGATTGTTGACTCCTGACAAATGTCTGGACAAATCCCTACAGTTTTCTTGTCAATATTTTTCAGAAGTGGGTTTGCCATTGCCTCCTTCCAAGGACTGAGAGAAAGTGACTGATCCAAGGTCATTCAGCTGACTTTGTGCCTAAGGCAGGACTAGAACTCACAGTCTCCTGGTTTCTTGACTGCTGCCTTAAACACTACACCAAATTGGCTCTTTGCCAGTCTACTGTTTTTAATATTTCCCGATATCTAATACACAAGCATCAAACTATATTTTAGTAGCTACACTGAGCAACATGCATGTGCTTACTCTAGCCTAGATGGGACAGATTATATCTTACTTATCTGTTATACTATCAAAAGCCTGGTCTCCATCTGTTTGTCTGAAGTCATTTTAATGGTCTATCCAGACTGCCTAGAAAGCAGAATATTAATTAAAGGACTACAGTCAAAGTAGCATGAATAGAGGACAAGACTGACATTTTTGAGGAATGTAGACATTAGAATATCAAATTTGCACTATGCAGCCAAGTTGAGGCAATATTATAATTCCCCCCTACACCCCAGTAGTCTATTGCTATTATCCAGAACTGGTATTTTATCCAAGGAATTTGAATTTGGATTGAGAACAGCACCAAAGAAGAGTAACTAAAATGATCACAAGAACAACATACTTTTATAGCTTTACATTCTTTAGCTAGCAAAATTTTATTTAAACAGTCAGTTTATTCAGAAGACAAATGCCTATAAAGGTTTTCCTCTCATTTCATCTTTAAAAGCAGCTGCCTTCTCATAACTACTGTCTTTTTTCTATATTAATTTGACCAATTGCATTTTCCTAAGCATGGATTTTTGTCAGTTGTACAGATTTACCCCAAAGCTGAGTTTGTTCAATCAAAGCAAAGATTTATAATATTGCTGAAAAATGTGTCACTGTTGTCCACCCAAAATGCCCACAGTGTATGAGGCCTGCAAAGCTGTCCTATAAAATTTTGCACCTGCTACAGTTGAAAAAGCAAAATAGTTGTTGGATTGACATTTCTAAAGAAATCAGAAGTGCACCTCAATCAGTTTTTCAGTGGGGGAAATGGAACAATCTGAATAATTTTAAATGGAGTTGATTTGGTTTAGATAGAACTGATAAGATTAGGAACATAAAAATGATTTTCTGGCTTTTTGTTGCAGATTGAAAAGTGTTGGATTTATCATCAGGGATTAAAAATGTATTTGTCCTTTTTAAATTTCAAGAGTTAGCAAGTAGGTGTTCCTTACCCCAGGACTCTGATTGCCCTTTCAATTGCCTTGTGCAAGTGCCATCAACAATTCTGCCATATAATCAAATGCTCAAATGTTGGAGACTTATTACCAAAAAAGAAAAACATTTTCACATCTTCTTGGTTTGCACACTTGACATTAACCAGTGTAGCTTAAGGAGCAACAGAGATCTTTCTTTTTCTGATTTTTTTTTTGGGGGGGGGGTGTGTGATTTCATTTAGATAGCACAGATAGTGTATAATATCTTTTAGTGTGTCATTTTTCTAAGAAACACAAGATAGTATAACACTAGTGGGCAATAACATGCAACCTTCAGCATTTTACTATAACCTCTAAGACCTATGAGACTACACAAATTTCAGTAGCTAGAGGGCCACATTTTGATAGCATAAATATGTTAGATTTTTGTTCCAGTTTAAGATGGAGAAGGGGATCAGGAGGTCTTTAAGAAGATTTTCACTCCAAACCCTATCTGGTAAAATTCTCTGTAAAACATCTGCACAACCAAAGTTTCACTACCTGTTTCTCATGAAGGGACTAAAGGCAAGTGCTAATTCAGGGTTGGGTTGCCTTTTCTAATTGTTGCCTATATTATTTCATGATCTAAGAAAATTGGAATTCTAATATATTGTCCATTTGACTACTCAAATACTGTCACAGCTTCCTGGGTTTTAAAGCCGACAATCCCTAGGTGAGCTACTCAGGTACAGCACATTTGCCCTAAAATATCATCTTTTCCTAAAGAAGTAAAGAAAATCATTTTTTCTTCAAGCATCTTTTCACCCAATGTTATGCTACAGTTGTCACTGAAATGAGAATTTATGGCATGTGATTAAGCATGTCTACTAAACAGTTTTTTTTCCTGGCTTTTCTCAGAATGGAACATCAAAATTACAGTTTCTCCTGCCCTAATCCACTTTAATGCATTTCAAACTGCCCTCCATCCCCCATGCACAGAGTATATTGAAGAAACAGTCAATGTTTGTTGCAATACATTATTAGATTAGTGTTTCTCAATTCCCCAACTTTAAGAAGTTTGGCTGGCTGGGGAATTCTGGAAGTTGAAGTCCACACCTCTCAAAGTTGCTAAGTTTGAAAAACACTGCATTACATAATCACCCAATTCGCTGACTTCTATATATGCTACTGAAAGATAATTTGCTATAGTGTCACATTTTGAATTTGTTCTTCTTGACTTTATTGTCAAAGATGAGGCTTGTTGAACTAAAAGCAGAACAAACTGTTCATGCTGTAGCACTTGGAGTGCTGTTTCTATGATGAGAGTGTTTGTGGTGTTATGATTTAAACAAGGAAGAAAACTCTAGAAAGACTATAGAGAAGAGCAACAAAGATGATCAGGGGACTGGAGGCTAAAACATATAAAGAACAGTTGCTGGAATTGGGTATGTCCAGTACTTTTTTTGTAAAAAAAAAAAAAAAAAAAAGGTGCCAGATCTCACACACGTCATACAACCCGCCTTGCCTACCCTACAAGGTTCCATCCCAAAAAGGTGCTGGAACTCCGCTCTGGGCGTTTTATGACAAACAAAGCCATGGGTATGTCTACTTTAATGAAGAGAAGAATGAGGGGGGACATGATAGCAGTGTTCCAATAATTCAGGGGCTGCCACAAAGAAGAGGGAGTCAAGCTATTCCCCAAAGCACCTGAAGGCAGGACAAGAAGCAACGGATGGAAACTAATCAAGGAGAGAAGCAACCTAGAACTAAGGAGAAATTTCCTGACAGTTAGAACACTTTATCAGTGGAACAACCTGCCTCCAGAAGCTGTGAATGCTCCAACATTGGAAGTTTCTAAGAAGAGACTGGACACCCATTTGTCTGAAATGGGATAAGGTTTCCTGCCTGAGTAGGGGGTTGGACTAGATGACTTCCAAGTTCCCTACCAACATCCTCCTCCTCCTCCTCCTCTTCCTCCTCCTCCTCCTCCTCATTATTATTATTATTATTATTATTATTATTATTATTATTATATTTTATTCATTAAACATGAACCTCAGTCAACTGAACATTCAAATTGGCTGGCACTGATGGTTGACACACGTTGCTATCAGCATCCTAGGTATCAACCAGGTACCTCCTTAAAATATAAGATGTTCTGAGTAGCACAGTTTTTTTTGTTATTTATTATTATTGTTGTTGTTGTTGTTGTTGTTGTTAATATTATGTTTCCATTTGACCACAGAAGCTAAATGAATAACTTTGAGTTAAGCATAAACTTTCAGCCCAGCCACCTCATAGAACAGTTGTGAGGATAAAATGGAAAAGAAAGTACTGCGTATGATGCCTAGGGCTTCATAAATCTAAAGGATAAATACATATTAATAAGGGCTTTTCTTCTGTGTCCTTGTACATTCACCTACTGTTTGGTTTCTGAAGGATCTCACCTGTGAATTTCCAAAATAAGCAGCTAAATTAGCTTTCTCTAATTGATTGCCCTCCAGAGGTGATGAACTTGCCAGACCATGCAGAACAAAAAAGATGGAAGGTGCAATTCACTGCACTTGGAGGACATTAGATAGAGAAGATGTGCTAATGTGAATGAAGTTTGTCCTACCTGAAGTTCTGGAGTTCTTTCAAGGGTAACCACCCATATAATACATTGAATCATCCATAATAGAAGTTATCAGAGCATGGACTATTCTAGTGATCCTATCCTAGTAGGTCCTATCTAGTCCTACCATTAGAAACAACTAAGCTGGTAAAGGTTATTTTTAACATAGAGGACACTTGTAGGACACTAACAATACAGATGGATGTAAAATAACCTAGAAGTCACAAATCTGAGAGTTTAGAAAGACAAGGGTCAGAATCCTCCTGCCTCTTTTCCAGTAATGATCATCCATAGATGAGTAAGGCAGTTTCAATGTCAAAACTGGACTTAGATTCCAGTTGAAATAGATATAGAAAATGTATTTGATCCAAGAGGATCCAAATGTGATCATTCAAGCATTTTTTTTCCAGGAAACAGATATTGTCCATATCCCTATAACTCAGTTATTTAATGAAGCTTGGGCTCAATATTTATTATACTTTTCCTCGACTTACAATGAAACTACGTTGGGGCTATTTATGACCCAGATTTAAAGTTCTGATGGTCACCCGCTTCCCCACAGTCACATGGCTGAAGTTCAGATGCTTGGCGATATAACCACATATATGGGCATTTACAGCATCCCACAGTTACATGGGCGTGTTTTATGATGATTCTGGGAAAACCAGCACTTCTGCTTTTTTGAGTTCATGTTCATAGTGAACCATTGGTTTAATAATAATAATAATAATAATAATAATAATAATAATAATAATAATAATAATAATAATAATAATAATAATAATAATAATAATAAAGTTGGAAGGGACCTTGGAGATCATCAAGGTTTAATTAACAACTGAGAGGTTTATTTAACAACCATGGATTTGCTTAATGACCATAGCAAAAAAGATTGTAAAATCAGGTCAGTCACATGACTGATCTATTTTACAAGCATCACAACTTACAACTGTAATGGGCAGGCTCCATTATGATCCTTAGAGGGGGATTACCTGTATCCTTTCTATTAGACCTAATAAAGTATCAGGGCACAGGTCAAAGAAACAGAACTGGTTGGTTGTGCAATATATGTGACATGATTTTATATAATTTTATTTATTATTTGCAGAATTCTCTCATCTATTGCAACGCTAACCTCCCAACTGACTGCACTTAAATACAGTCCTAAACCATCAGAAGATTGTCCATTCTTGGTTTAAATTAATTTTGCTGTTTCAGTAAATCACTCCAAGTTCTTTACAGTAAGAAACTCAGCATGGCTCTTTCAGTCTTTTGCTGACGATGCTTTCTTGCTCAGTTGCTTCTTGTGTAGCTCACTGCTGGCCTACAGGTGAAGCCCAGGTAGTTAAATTCATTTGGCAAGTGCAGCATTTTGACCACTCTATCGAGTGACCTTTTTTAAATATGCTGGGCTTTGTCTGGCTGGCTATTTGATCTATTTCCCAAAGGTTAGTGGGCTTCGCTGTGTAAACACAGGACACTTGGAAAGAACCAAGCTCTGTAAGTTGTACAGTTATTGAAAAGGTCATATCACTGTGTGTTATCATACTGCTGCACATTACATTAACTTGCACAAGCTGCAGTGTAGGTGGGAAAGAAAAACAAACCATCTGCAAGCGACAATTGGAGTCAGCTTGGCTTTTGGTATCCCTAGGTGTTCAGTGGATGTGAACAAAATGGTTCAAACAAGCTTTTGTTCAAACTATGGGCAATGTTTCTGATTTGGATTGTAGTGCTTTTTATAAATGTTTTATAGGGTACAGGCAAAGATTCACAGCAATTACATGTGTGTCCAGTCTTTTCTGTGCTGATTATTACAATTAGGTATATTTTTCTCAGCCTGGAAAATATAACACTGTTTTCTAAACAAAATGATATGACTGGTTTACATGCATAATTTCTTTAGCTGTTTCCAGATGGATCACTATACTAATATTTGTAGCAGAAAAAAACAATGTTAATTCCAGTTTAAATGTTAACAAATTTATTCCCCTTCCTTTGCTTACCACGTTGTGGTAGCTAAAACCTGGCTCACCTAAAGCCATCAAATCACTTGAAGATACAATATAATTTCATTAGCATGCAAATAATAAAACCCTGAACCTTGGAATGGAAGCTTGTTGGGCAGCCCTGAGCAAAGGCAGAACCATTGCTTAGATATCCTTGGCATACCACACCGCAAAGGCAAGATAACAACAACAACAACAACAACAACAATAAAAGTGTCAATTTCAGCATGATGTTGCAATGTTTTAGATCAGCCACCCATATAGGGTTATCTAAAGCAGTGTGTCTCACAACTTTAAGAGATGTGGGTTACAATTCTCAGAATTCTGCAGCCAGCACACAAAATAATAAATAAACAAATAAAAATATACTAACTCTTAGTGTATTTTGGTTGGTCAGGTTAGTTAATATACAAATCCGAATATAGTTGTAAGTCATAGTTTAGAGCATGGGCGTCAAGCTCGCCGCGTAACGTGTCATGACATATTGCAATTTTTTTTGTATTGCCAGAGCTGAGGTGGGCACAGCCTCCAAATGATGAAACCGGCCCTCAGGCCGGCAGCTCAAAATATTTATATAATTCCTAGGCCATGAAGAAAAGAATTATTAGCAGAACACCACTTTGCTGGAAAGTGGTCCTGTCTTAAAACAGTCTTGCTTTATTTGATCAAGTAGACATATCATTCATGTCAACAAATGGCTTTGAATAATTCTGAGCCCCAACAAGTGTTCAGAATTTTCTATCAAAATTATGGGCAAAAAAATAAATAAATGCATGGGTGATTTCTCTAAAGTTCTTCTTCAGAAGAAAAAGTTAAGCGCAAAACTCACATTTATCAATGAAAAGACCCAAGAGGTGGAATTTGTACCTGAAGTCTTTTCTGAATGAACATATGGCAGAGCACACCTGCAGATCAAAGGAGTAACGATTATACAATGAAATATAAAATGCTTGCACACAGGCTTTAGCCACCTCATCACTATTGAAGTGCAGAAACATCACACTGTGAGAAATTCTTTTCCTTTGGAAGTTAACTTTGAAAGCAAATTCTCTTTCATCAGGTAGAATGAAAACTAGTAGGGGAAAAATGACTTTTTAAAAAAAAAAAACATCTGGTATTCTGGCATTTTCATGCAAGCTGTTTTCTTCTAAGGCTTTTTTCCCCCTTCCATATGGTTACAGCAAACCTCTCCATGCCAGAAGTCAAAGAAGCTCATATTATAAGCTTCATAAATTTCCAGCTCCTAGAAGAGACAAAATCCATTCACACTGCCCTGAAACCTTCCTTCTAATTTCCTGAATGTTTTCTTGCCATTTAAAGAGGTTTCTGTGTTTCTATCCTGTTTCACAAAAATGCTTTTGATATTTTTAAGTGTTCTTCTTAATGTACTTAGCATTTCTCCTGATAGTGAAGTTAAATTCTCTAGAAATGCTGATATCATTGTTTCTGTTTTAATTGCATGTAATATTTCCTATAATATTTTTTTTTTAAGCAGCACACCATCTTTCTGCTTTCCCAGCTTCCAGATTCTTAAGAGGAATTTCATCAAAATACCGTTCTTGAAATTTAATATTAATAGTAAAGGAAGGTTTCAGACAGCAATAGCAATAACACTTAGACTGATACACTGTGTTATGGTGCTTTATAGCCCTCTCTAAATAGTTTACAGAATCAGCATATTGCCCCCAACAATCTGGTTTCTCATTTTACCGACCTTGGAAGGATGGAAAGTTGAGTCAACTTTGAGCCAGTCATGATCAAACTCCTGGCTGTGGGCACAGTTAGCCTGCATTTCTGCTTTCTAACCACTGCACCACCAGATTGTTGGTGTAATGGGTGGTCATTTGGAACAAATGGTGAAAGTAGTGTCACACTGACACAAAACAAGCCCAACTCTTTTGCTTGCTCTGTGCATCTTGACATCACATAAAATATACAAAGGAAAGGGGAGAATCTAATGCAAGAGCTTAATCTTGCTTTTGTCAGTTTTCCAAAAATGTCAGATCCAGTGGATGACTCTGACAAGGGAATTCACACTCAGGGTCAAGGGTAGGGTTTAGGTCAAATATGGCAAGATGGTGCATGAAATGTCACAATGCAGAACTGCTCCTTGCAATATATGTATGACCATGTTGCACATACAAAAATCAGGTATTTTTATTTGCCAAAATTTGTTTTTTGTACCTGCGTCAAAATCATACCCATATTCCAAAGGGATAACACTTGCATTATGTTTTCTTGTTGATTTAATCACCCCTCTCACTTCTATGTATGAAAAAAAAATTGAATATTCAGATCAATCCAAATATTTGAATCCATTTGAAATTCCAGTGGTATAAAGGCAATTTTTCAAAAAAATAAATTCAACCAATTGGATTAGACAGAATATGTTCTGCCTTACTCTGCAAGCAACTTCCAATTTTCTTTTTAACAGCAGTTTTGAATATATGCATCAGCAACTACCTACATTTACTTGCACTGCTCTTTTGATTTAACTCTCCTGTAGAAAAGCCAGAATGCTCATACCCTGATTATTAATCAGAATATAGCTGAAAGGAACCTTGTAGGTCTTCTAGTCCAACTCCCTGCTCAAGCCAGAGACCCTATACCATTTCAGACAAGAGGTTGTCCATTCTCTTCTTTAAAACCTCCAGGGATGAAGCACCTACAACTTCTGAAGGCAAGCTGTTCCACTGGTTAATTGTCCTCACTGTTAGGATGTTTCTCCTTAGTTCTAGGTTGCTTCTTTCCTTGATTAGTTTCCATCCATTGTTTCTTGTCCTGCCCTCTGATGTGCTGGTAAATAAGTTAATCCTCTCCTCTTTGTGACAATCTCTCAAATACTGGAATACTGCTAACATGTCGCCCCTACTCCTTCTTTTGTCTAGACTAGCCAAACCAAAATTCTGCATCCATTCTTCATATGTTTTAGTCTCCGGGCCTTTAATCATCTTAGTTGCTCTTCTTTGCACTTTTTTTCAAAGTCTCCACATCTTTTTTGTAACGTAGTGACCAAAACTGGGTGCAGTATTCCAGGTGTGGTCTTACTAAGACTTGTTAAAGAGGTACTAATACGTCACGTGATTTTGATTTTATGCCTCTGTTTATACAGTACAATCTAGGGTTGTATTAGCTTTTTTGGCTGCTTACCACATAATGACAATAATGCACTCTAAAGAGAGCATCCTTTGAAGATGTTGTGGAGTTCCAAGATGCAGTGCAAAGTTGTTGGCCAGTCCCACTGTAGTAGAGGACCACTGTTGAAAATGCTGCACTAGTTACTAAAGACTTCTAGGCTGGAAGTATTGGTTATTATCCTCAGAGTCAAATAACACCTTATTAAAATTGAATTCTTCTGTCCAATGAAAACATCAGTGGAGGCTCAGCTCTGAACCACCCTCAATGACCATAGGAGATTAGGGGCAACTAAAAGAGATTTTGGGAGGTTGTCCCCCAACTGAGAAACTCTTTATCCTTAGAGCTTTATAGAACCCATTGCCCCCATCAGGTGGTGGATAACTATTCAGTGACACAATCTGATGGTTTGTGTCATGCATCTCGAGGATGGCTTTTCTTCTGTGACATGATTTCAATTTGGAGGGTAATCATAGATAGAAGTAGAATACAGAGATAATATTTTTAATATTATTATGTTGGATGCCACTAAATAAATAAAAAGCAGATATTGGGAATAAATAAATTGATCATCAGCAGTTGCTGAAATCCCATAGCTGCCTGCAGGAAACCACCAGTCTTTCTTGCCCAAATCCTCTCTCCTGCCTTTTTAAATTTAAAGTCCTTCCCATGGACCTTTGCTCAGAGCAAAGCTTGGAGTTCAGAGGGAGATGTAATCTTTCTAAGCCACTGACTCACAAAGTGATAATCAAGGCAAAGACGGGAAGTTGACTAGATTATCAAAATCCCATCTAAGTCACAGAATATTAGCATTCAATATCTGTAGTTTGTTTAATGTTTGGCATTTGTAGAAGAAGAAAAAAGAGAGAGAAGTATTTGCACAGATCATTAGCATCCCCAGTTCACAAGATAATAGTCTCTGATATCTGTTCACATTTTTAAGGATGCAACTTAAATGAAAAATAGACTTGCTTTTGGTCTAATAAGCCTACTGTCGCTGTAGGCGGTCTCAGAATATCTTACAGATGACTACATTAGCTGCTATTTCTCTCTGTGTGTCTTTCTCTCTCAAGACTATATGTTTGTGTATTTAGGCAACATTTTTACAGAAGTACTGATAATATTTGTACATTGGGCTGGAGCAGTTTTCATTTAAAAACCAGGCTGCATCTGAAAGTTGCATTTGCATAGGAACCTGTTGTATTCAAAGCACTTTGCATGATTTTCCTTATCGTAGTAATACATAATGCAGGAGGGCTGCTTTTTTTTTTTTGCAAGCAGACTTACTATAATGCCTAAAGGCTATCAATAAATAAACCATGATTTGTTCAAAACCAGTTAATCATATCCTTTGAAACCATAATTTAGACTTCAATTACTGAACAACTGTGGTCTAGCAAGATATATAGATGGAACAAGTTATGCCTTTATTGTTTTATGGCAAAAATCTGGTATGTTTTTGATCCCAGCTTTATTTCTAGCAAATCTCAGAGATACAACATCCCAAAATGGCTTAGAAACAAAGGAAAATTGGCCAGGAACTGAATAAACTGGGCATATTTGTCTGACCTTGCTTATTCATTAGACTGGGTTTTGTACAGGGACTGGTAAGTATGTTCCAAGGGAGTTGAAAACTATTTCATGAACACAGGAAATTTCTTGCATTGAAATGTATCCAGAGCTGTGGAAGGGAGGATCTCCTTTCCAGAGGGCAAAGAGGCAGTAGAGCTTGGAATGTCTGAAAGCAGGAAGAAGGAAAAGCTGGACCCTCCCTAGCAGTTCACACATTATATCTATCGTTCTGCAAATAATTTATTTAATCTGGCAAGATTTATGTCTGTAGAGGAACAACAATAGAGAAATTACTCAGAAGTAGCTCCACATATTGTTCTTGGGTTTTGGACCTTACATTTTTTCAATTATATGACTTTGAGGTAAGAAAAAAATAATTAAATACCATAATGAACCCTAATAGAATTTTAACGTAGTGTTTTTTTAATTAAAGGGGAAGAAATAATTCTTTCTTCCAAATCAATAAAAAAACAGGAACCACTGCATATGTAATTTCCATTTCCCATAGTCCATCATAGTCCTCAGTCTTTAGTGTCTCCTCCACCCAAACAAAACCCCATTAAACACAGCTCTCAGCAACCGAAGATGCATGTCAAAGTCATGGCCTATGGGCCACCTGTGGTTCTCCAAGTAATTTTCTGTCGTTAAAACAATACTTAGAAGAGAGGGAAAGTCCTGTGGGCATGAATCTCTCAATAACAAAGATCCACCCAAAAGAAGGCAGTCATGCTCCATGATTATATCAGTGGATATAACGAATGAGACAAGAGACAGCTATAGATCCTGTGGGGAAAAATCACATCTCTGACCAAGGTCAGCAATCTGCTATCCTATTTCTGACAGTCCTTTTCCTGCTATGTCCTTAATGAGTGGAGGCACTTTCTCAAGTTCTGGACTATATGAAGCCAGCATCTTTCTTTTACCTCCCTCTATATGTCCATCAGTCCATTATTCTAGTTGCTGAGATTTTCGGAGACTGTAGCATTAACCAAGCTCATTGCAGGTGGATAGAGAGCAGTTTCCTGCCCAGGCATGAGAGATAGCTACACTTCTAGCCCTGCAGAGTGGTGCAGCCAGGATTAGGTCTGAGTTCTGGTCTTCTCCACTTTCCTGTTCCCCTTTCTATTACTACAGTTTCTTTTATCTACTCATATCTACTTCAGAAATTGCTTCAGGTGGCCTGTTGGACCAGCCCTGCTCTCCCATACTTCTGATGCAGGGCAATGGTGGGATCCACGAACCTAATGTAGCTGGATTTTCAAGGTTTCTACACTGTAATAGAATATCATATCCTTCTGAGATTGCCTGAAACCTTTTGATCTTTATGAGTGCAGCAATCTCTTTTGTGCTACACTTAGGGGCAGGGCCAACAATTTTGCTGCCTCTAACCACAACACAAAACAGATTGCCTGAAACCTTTTGATCTTTATGAATTCAGCAATCTAGAAGGTCTCAACTGATACAATGAGTTTTAAACACGTAAGACTTGTTAATTGATGAGGTACTTGTAATCAGTCTCACAAGTAACCTCCATCTGCATAACCAACCCTGCTTCACCTCTTCTTTCCACCTATACTTCATTGAAATTTAAATCCTGTATCCGTCTAGCCACTCCATGCATCTGATGAAGTGAGCTGCATCTCACAATAGCATATGATTTTTAATACAAGTTGTTATTACCAGGTCCTACCAGACTCCTTCTGATTAAATGAGATTGAGAGCTTTGGGTTATTACATTAATCTGCATAGGCTGGTTCTTGATTTTCTAAAGATAAGGATTTGTGTTGAGCCTCCCAGACCTTCAAAAATGCATTCCCCTTTGAATATAGGGAACCAGCCTCTTTACTTAATGTAAAAAAAATAAAAGATAAATGCATTAGTTTATGAAGTTAGATTAACTTTTATTTTTAAAATATAACTTTATTGTTTCTATTAACTCATTGTAAATTAGGTGAAAATGAAGTCTCACCAGCTCAACTTCTGGCAACTTCATGGAAAACATCCATGTAACTTTTATGGTAGCCATGGCATTTGCTCTTCTCTTTCTTCCAGAACATTTATTTCTTCCATAATTTCAACTGGGAATCTGTGACCATCCTAGACCAAGCCAAGTCCAAAAGCCCTGGAGAATTTCTAGAAGCTTGGCATAATTTAGCCATCAATAGACACATAGACATAAACAATATCTATATACTGTGTAAAAGAGACAATCAACAAGCCAAATGGGGAACAAAAAGACCAAAATGCTTTCTCACAAGCAATATCTAGATGAGCATAGATTAATTCCAAGATTAGCATCAAATCAACAATCAAGAAATAAACAATATTCCAATCAACAACTTCCAAACATACTAACAGTAACAACCCAACCAAATAACCTCCCAGACCACTCCCACCAATACTGTCAGGGCAGCCACTAGAATATAAACTTAGAGCAAACCCCACTCCTTAGCAGCACTCAGTTCGGTTAATGAAATGTCTGCAAGAAAACAACCAAGCTCAGAGAGCACCAAGGACTCCTCATTCCAGAATTATTATTATTATTTCCTAATGTTTCAGACTAACCTACAGCTCTGGGATCTCCTGGTAGTTTCCCATTTAACTGTTAAGCATATCTGATCCTATCCATTTCTGATATCAACTAATCAACTCTGCCTAGATACTGGTACCTAGTTCAGTGGTACTCTAAACAAGCTAACCAAGAAAAACAGATGCCTGGCAAAAGAAAAAAGCAGAGCTCACCATTTGGCATCTCCCTTGCATCTATCTGAAATATGATCATGTTCTTTCCTAATAAAATGAGGCTTCAGGTGAGATACCTTGCTAGTATCCAGACACTATTCTTAAAACAGTCCTGAAGAAATCTTGGGTTTGTTCTGTTAAGCTGCTTGTTTTTAGCCAGCCCAAGAAATCTCAGAGGGAATTATCGCTATTTTATTTGGCAAAACTGCATTACTCAAAAGCAGCATCTTTAGCAACCTTCCTTTGTGTGCTATCAAACTACCAGGAGAGTTGTTTCAAGCCAGGCTGGTGAATTATTTAATTCCTATGTTTTACTAAATTAAAATGGAATCAGAACGTATGAGAAAAAGAGAAAAGCTTTTAGATCGAAGCTGATATTGCCAAGATCTTCAAGAAATGCACCCTGGAGCCAAAAAGATTTACTCAGTTTCAAGACAGATTGCAGTATTTCTAAGAAAAATACCTAGGAATGTTTGAAATCTCATTACTCTGGACTTTGCCAACTTGCTGAGTTGCCTTCATAGGCTCTGTTTCAGGCCGGGCCTTTAGCCAACCCTTTAATCTTCGTTCCCAAGCCACATTGGGATTTGCAGTATTCCTGCAATTCTGTCTGTGCCTGGTCTGCCTTGAAAAGCTGTCAAAAATACTATCTGCGAACCCAGGAATGCTTTTCATTGTAGTGAAGTAGAATAACAGAATTCTGACAGCCTGTCCAAGTTTTCCTCTGTTCCATCTTATACTGAACAAAGTTAAGGTGAGGTTTATTTATTTAACCTATGTCATATCATACATGGACTAGCAGTATATATATAATCCACCTAGATTAGTAAAACACAATAAAGTATAAATGTTAAAAAAAAATCTATGTTCAAATACCATTTAACCATTGGCCATTTAACCATTGAAGTGTAGCATTGTTTACGAGCTGTGGCGCGCTCCGGCCCCCATGGCTCTTCTTGCAACCTAGGGGGTTTAGGATCTCAGGGCCTGGGCTTTCGGCTGATGTTGTGTAACGCCAGGTCCACGGTTAATAAAGCCCCCCTCATTTATGATTTGGTATCGGAGGGGGAGGTGGACCTGGCGGGTATTACGGAGACCTGGCTGGGCCAAGAGGNTTTGTTGGGAAGATTTATTATGAATTCCTGCAAAACAGGGAGATGGCACTCACTGATGATAATATGAGGATGATTCAATGTAAGATCAATGTACGTTGCCATTATTTTTATTTTATTACAAAAATCTTTCATGTAAGATTGACTTTTTACTTCTGATTACTTTTTATTATTGTAGCTAATGGTTATTTTACTGTATTTTGCTGTAGTTGTCTAATTTTTGCTGTGAGCTTGATGTTTTGCCAAAGCAAGATACCAATACATAACTATACAATTAATGATTGATTTAGTCAGCTGTTACGTTGTGCAATAGTGTTAATGTAATAACCATTTGTCTGAGCAGGGGGTTAAACTAGAAGACCTCCAAGGTCCCTTCCAACTCTGTTATTCTATTCTAATAGCTAAAACAAAGGTACCTATTTTAGCAGAGAAGTGATTTAAAGTGTTGACATTGCTTAAAAATGCAGGTATTCAGATTTGGAAGTGAAAAGATCTTCCTGTTCAGGTTTTTGCAATTGATGCCCCCTGAAGGTCTTTCAGACAGTGAACCTAACCCTGAGAAGGCTTTCTTCCATATAACTGATGAAGATTGATCTTGTATAGGTCATGGTATAACCAAGATGACCTCAGGTTTTGGATTTTCCCATATTTAAACCTCATTTTGCAAATTTAAACTAAAAAAAACAAACATTTCATATATAAAGTGCTTTCAGTCTTCACAACTCAAGTAGGCATTAGACTCTCAGTTCTTCTGGAACATTTAGACATCCATTCAAAGAAGTGTCCAATTCCATGATGAAGTGGCTGTTGTTGTTGTTTTCCTTCCTTCCTTCCTTCCTTCCTTCCTTCCTTCCTTCCTTCCTTCCTTCCCTCCCTCCCTCCCTCCCTCCCTCCCTCCCTCCCAGGGGGAGATCCTCTGCCAGTTGTTCACAGGTATCCACTATCTGGTTGTCCATGGGTTGTGATGTTGCTTTCACTCTCTCTATAGTCCTATCTCCCTGGTCTTGTGGCAAGCAAGTAGATTGTTTTTGTTGGGATTCATAATGCTGCTTATCCCACGTTCTCAATGCCTGATGTGCCGGGCAGAGTTCTATGTGCCGGTTTATTGAGTTTTTATTGGAGAGCCAAGCCTCTTTAAGTAGGCGGCCTCTTTTAGTGGTGTCTCTGGATAGGGTTTGTACGTTGGCAAGGTCGAATTGATGACCAAAATTGGTCATGTGTGTCCATACCTGTGAGTGTACATATACATATACATATATGAGATATATGTGCATGCTTGACATAGATAATATGAAAACATAGTGACTTCCCTTTCCCACACCCTCAAATTACAACACTTTGTTTAGTGACTGTTTGAAGTTACAACAGCACTGAAAAAGAAGACTTATAAGTTATAAGTTCACACTTATGACATTGCAACATCCCCATGGTCATGTGATCAAAATTCAGATGCTTGTCAACCAACTCAGAATTATGACGGTTGCAGTGTCCAGGGGTCATGTGATCCCCTTTTTCAACCTTCTGATAAACAAAGACAATGGGAAAGCCGGATTCACTTAACAACCATGTTACTACAACAGTTCACTTAATGACTGTGGCAAGAAAGGTCGGAAAATGGGGCAAAATTCATTTAACAAATGTCTCGCTTAGCAATAGAAATTTGGGCTCGGTTATGGTCATAAGTACTAAATGTGGTAGATTTATTTCACTGATGTTGGAGTGTACTGTGCAAAGCCAGAAAACAGGCTGATTTGAGAACCAGTTTAAGTAAGTATGAACAAAGTCAATCTGTTCTGGATATACTGTAGCTCAGAGGTCTTTGAAATCTCAGAGAGATCAACTGTTCTCTGAATTGATTAACTGTTCTCTGAATTGATCAACTGTTCTCTGAAGCTCACAACTGATTCTACCTCTATGCAAACCCTGATATCAGGAGTATCTGGGAAGGGAGACAGAACTCAAAACAGTCAAGGTGGTAGTTGGGGCTGCATGACCCAAATCCGACTTTTTAAAATATGTGTACAATGTTCCACAATGTTAAAAAGGAACTAAGTGTCAACCATACAATGACAGCCATCTTTTTTTTTTTTTTACTTTCCCTGCAAATAGTCTTACCTGGACCCATCCTGAACAGGAAGAAATATAAAAAGAATTTTCCTGCTCTTCTTCAGCCATTCTTGGACAGCAAATTTTCCTTGATCTCACATGTTGCCTAGGTAGATATTTTTGGTCTGTCTTCATTTTTGAACCTTTGAAGATTCTCAAGCCAGTTTCCTTTTCCAAAATACTAATTAGTCACTCTTTTATAAATTCATCTTGGGTTGCTTCTTCAAGCATAGGTTTGTTTGGGGGTTTTTTTGTGAGCAAAAGCGACATGCATACTTATGAATGAAGACCTTGCCCCTTTTTTCCCAAGCAGAGCACCAGATATCTTTACAGGTTTTCTAGCTCAGGATTCAGTGAGTCATTATCCTGATGGCAGACATCAATGCCTGTGGAAGAGAAACCACATTTTATTGTTAGAATTTTGCGTAGGATTATTCTTTCATCGCTTTCTCCAACCATTTTCTCCTGACAGACCCATTAATTTGTTGGATGTGCATTTCATATTTCCCCAGGTTGCCTTTTATCTCTTAAGTATGGACTTTTATGTGACTAGATGCTGCTAAATCCCATTCATATTTATATGAGTAATAATTTGTTATTACCGGTTGCTATGAAAGGAAACTGTTGTTTGAAGGTGAAAGATAGCAATAGTTCTTGCGATGGAACATAGGAAGGAGATGGATTCCCAGGAGGGAGAGGGTGCATTTCAGAAGAGTAAAAGGCAACTCAACCCAGATGTTACATATGAGAGAAAGAGAGTGAAGACAGCCCCTCACAGAGCATATTGAGAATACTGGTAGTAGGTTTTTTTCGTCTGGCAAGATTTTCTCTATAGGTGTGAAAACAATAAAGGACTTAGCCTAGAAGTATCACAATGTGCCATTCTTGGCTTTGGACCTGACACTTCTCCCCTCTATCAAATGTACAATAGCCCCTGTTAAAATGTTCTTGAAAGCAACAGCAATTTAAAGCCTGTACGTTAAGAAGTTAAAGAAAAAGATGTATTAGAAAGTTTTGATTTTAGAAATGTGTTTAAAGAAAAGTTTAGCATTTGAAAAGGGTGAAAAAAAAAGAAAAAAGTATTTTTCTCTGTAAGGTCAAAGAATATGAAAGAATATAGTGAACCCCATTAACAAAAATGGTGATATTCATAAAGATTATTAGGTGCAAATAGAAATATACACTATTTTCATAGCAAGGAAGATAAAGCAGGAATGGCTAAATTGGTCAATTAAACTATACACAATCAGGAACCATATAAATGCAATGTGTAGAACAGCTCACTGCACATATTCTGGAGAGAGAGAAATAACCTGATGATGGGCTGTAGCATGAATCCAAAAGCTTGGAAGAATAGACATTTGGCCCTGGTGAGTGACTCAAATTGGATCCTACAACATTATCCTGCAACATGTATTTACCTTCATTTGTGATTTAGAAACTTGTCAACATTCTAGCTTTTTCTAGAATAAGCTTTTATTCTTATGCCTTCTGTTGGGATTGAGTTTTCTGTCCCCAACATACCTCCATCCCCCAAGGCTGAAATTAAGCTATACAGATGGTTGGCAGGATTTTCATGGATATTTTTTCCGGTGCTTGATGCCTAATCATTTTTATATTTTCCTCCTCCCTTTAAAATGTCATATTTAGCCCCTTATCTGTCTATCTTGAGAAAACGTGCTTCAAATAACAATGATGAAAATGTATTTGTGCTACTAGATACATAGCCTCGAGTGCTGCCAATTAAAACATAATTTGGATTATTGCATACCCCCATAGAGAGAACAGCTCTATTCATTCCTTGCCCTTTTTAGAAATAACAGCATTTGAGGTCACCTTGAGAAGAAAAGATATGCATGATTGTATTTAGAACTGAACATGATTTTCAGAGGTGGAGAATCAATTGTTACTGTATTCCTGATTGCAATAAGAGCAATCTTCAGATAAATTTCCATGAATATGCATAGGCTGATGATTGGCTGATCCACAAGAGTATTTCCTTTTGAAAAGGTGCTAATAGAAGCTGCATTCTCAGACTGAGGGAATTTTTAATAGTTTTCCCACATGGAAGGAATGAATTTCTCTGCCTTCTTTCTCTTATATAATTATTTGACATCTGATTATCTTGCTATCTCAGATGTCAAACCCACATCTGGATTGTATCACTACAAGGTGCAAATAGGGCTGATAATGAGTGAATACTTGTCCATGGGGGAAAAAAAAAACTGATCATAGAATCAGAGAGTCAAGAGGTATCTGAGAGGTCATTTAATCCAAACCCTTGCTCAGTACAGGATCTATAAAACATTTCAAAGAGCTTCGAGCAGATTTAATTTCTGCTTGACGACTTCTAATGATGGGAAACATGCCCCTTTATGAGGCAGCCTACACTATTGATTGACAGAGCTTGCCATCAGGAAATTACTCCTAATATTTACTCTGAATTGACTTCTCTGAGTCCTAAAAGTGCTTTTATTTTAAATACAACTGGACTTTCTTATTTTTCTTTAAGATGTTTCACTTGTCTGAATTATTCATCATAAGATGCAGTTTTCAGTGCCCTCACCATCTTAGTAGCCTTCTTCTGAATTGGCCCCATCATCCTTTTTAGAACTTAGAGAACAAAACTAGCCATATTATTCCAAGTAAGGCCAAGTGGAATGATGAAACCTGCACCCCATCATCATCAGACCAGAAATTCTGTATAAAAATCATGTCAGAAATGTAAAGTCTCCAAGTCAGTGTTGATTCCTAATGATCTGGCAGAAATGGTTTATTCCCAGCCATGTTGTGACTTTCCAGTCTAGTTTACAGTCTTGGTTTTCCTCAGGGGTCTTTCATTCAAGTGGTAACAAGATCTAATCCTGATAAAATTTGGGGGACTAGTCACAATTGTATGGGCTGAAAATATCCAGGGGAAAATCTACATTGGATCTATCCATATCAGATTTTCTCTGACTCAGTATTATAATAAACATGTATTAAATAAATCACAAAAAGTCTGTTGAGCAATTTATCCGAGGTATTAACTGATCAGTCTGAAATTCCAAATTTGAATTATTCAGAGTTGATTGACCCTTGAGATTTCTCCATTGGTTGAAATGTTTCATGTATACATGATTTGAAGAGAAAAATACAGATTATGTTATTAAAAATTCTGGAGCACTCACTAGATTGGAGGTGTACATAGCAATCTGTCAATCCTGCATACAGAAAATGGGTACACCAAGGGTGTACCAAGGGGAAAAAACATGTTACATTGACATTGTTTTGTTTGTAAAATGCATGAAAAATATATTTTATGGAGGGTTATTTAATTTCAAGCTTTGTGTAATGACACAGTTCAGATTCACTATTTGCAACAAAATCTTTTTAAAACTTTCAGTTAGTGACTACAGGTCTACAAATTAGAAGGCAATATAGGAATCAGTAAAAAAAATTAGATGTACAAAAGCAGAAAAGAGCATGAGAAGAAAAAGTAAGCTTCATTCTCCCAGACTCCTGTTTTGGTCTAATTTCTGCTCATGCACATCCTTAGCAGCAGCATTTATATTTTAAGAAAAAACAAATTCACCCAGAGAAGGAAGCGTAATCTTCAGGACTGCATATCCTTTGAGATTAAAGAATAGATCCAGACTGGCAGTTGTGCCAATGGGTAAAGTTTCTGTGACATCTTCTGAGAGAGAATTTTATGTTTCTCAATCTTGGCCACTTTGAGATGTGTGGACTTCAACTCCCAGTATGCTGAGGAAAGTTGCCAAGGTTGAATAGAATATTGCTGAAAGATACCTTGGAGATCTTCTAGTCCAGCCCCCTGCTCAAGCATTGAGTACAGTTTACCATCTCAGACAAGTGATTGTCTAACCTCTTGTTAAAAATTTCCAATGATGGAGCGTCCATGATTTCTGGAGGCACGCTGTTCCACTGGTTAATTGTCCTCACTGTCAGGAAGTTTCTCCATAATTCTAGGTTGCTTCTCTCTTTGATCAGTTTCCAACCATTGTTTCTTGTCCTGCCCTCTGGTGCTTTGGTGAATAATGTGACCCCCTCTTCTTTGTGGCAGCCCTTCAAATACTGGAATACTGCTATCATTTCTCCCCTATCTCTTCTTTTCTTTAGAGTAGACAAACCCAAATCCTGCAGCCATTCTTCGTATGTTTTAGTCTCCAGGCCTTTGATCATCTTAGTTGCTCTTCTCTGAATTTTTTCCAAACTCTCAACATCTTTTTTGTAGTATGGTGACCAAAATTGGCTGCGGTATTCCAGGTGTGGTCTTACTAGGGTTTTATAAAATGGTACTAATACTTCACGTGTTCTTGATTCTATGCCTCTGTTTATACAACCCAGGATTGTATTAGCTTTTTTTGGCTGCTGCTGCACTCTGCTGGCTCATAGTCAAGTGATTGTCCATTAGGATGCCAAAGTCCCTCTCACAGTTACTGTTTTTAAGCCAGGTCTTGTCCAGTCTGTACTTGTACCTTTGATTTTTCCTGCCTAAATGTAAAACTTTGCTTTTCTCCACATTGAAACTCATTTTGTTGGATAGGGCCCATTGTTCAAGTTTGTCAAGATCTTTTTGGATCCTGAATTTGTCTTCTGGGGTGTTGGCTACTCCTGACAGTTTGGTGTCATCTGCGAATTTGATGTTCCCCTTCAATTCCCTCATCTAAGTCATTGATGAAGATATTGAAGAGTACTGGGCCTAAGACAGAACCTTGTGGTACCCCACTGCTTACTTCTCTCCATGTGGATGTGATGACATTGAGGACTACTCATTGAGTACGGTTTGCCAGTCAGCTACAGATCCATCTGGAGGTGATGTTGTCCATTTCACCTTTTTCTAGCTTACCAAGGAGTAGATTGTGGTCTACTTTATCAAAGGCCTTACTAAAATCTAAGTATACTACGTCCACAGCATTTCACTGGTCTACTAATTTAGTCACTTTATCAAAGAATGAAATAAGATTGGTTTGGCATGATCTGTTTTTAACAAATCCATGCTGGCTACTGGTTATATCGTAGTTTGCTTCTAGTTGTTTGCAATCTGTTTTTTGATTATCTTTTCTAGGATCTTCCCAGGTATTGATGTTAAACTGATTGGCCTGTAGTTTCCTGGGTCCATTTTTTCCCCTTTCTTGAAGATGGGAACCACATTAGCCCTTTTCAAATCTTCAGGTACTTCCCTGGTGCTCCAGGATTTATGAAAGATATGGTGCAATGGTTCTGAGATAACATTTGCCAACTCCTTCAAAACTCTGGGATGTAATCTGTCAGGTCCCGGTGATTTATATTCATCAACGTCAGATAGGTGTTCTCTTACCATTTTCTTGTTTATTTTAATTTTTGTTTCTAGTTTGTCTTTTTCAGTGGGTTTTTTTTTTTGTATGTTAGGCTATGGTTTCTTTTTGTGTGAAGACTGATGCAAGGAATGAGTTGAGCAGCTCTGCTTTCTCACTGTTGCTTGTTATTTCCTTGCCATCTTCTCTCTTTAGTGAGCCTACAGTTTCTTGACTTTTTTCTTGTTATGCCTATCCGTGGGTATGTTTCCTGCATCTCCTTATTGTTGTTTGAGTTTTTCTTTTTTCTCATTACTGCCTATCCCATTGTTTGATTTGTTTTCTTGGGATTTGTGATTGTTTTTGGGTTCTAGAGATTCTGAAGATTGGTCACCCTTCCCTCTCAATTTTAGTTTAAAGCTCTCCTGATGAGTTGGGACAGTCTTTTTTCAAGCACGTTTTCCCCTGTTTTCGTGAGGTGCAGCCCTTGCCAAGAATCCTTTGCATGGGAAATGCAGTCCATGATCCAGGAAACCAAAGTTTTCCTGGCGACACCAACCCTTTAATTAATGGTTTATTTCTAGAATTCTTTTTCCCCTCCATGGGTGTTGGCCTTTCATTGGGAGTACTGATGAGAACACTACTTATGCTCCTAGCTTCTTAACATTATTGCCTAATTATTTTGTTAGGTTCTTAGCCACATCTTTGATTTTTGCTCCAGGGAGACAACATACTTCTCTGGATTATACGTCCAGTCTGCAGATGGATGATTCTGTTCCTTTAAAGATAGAATCTCCTATTACCAACACTCGCCTTCCTTTTTCTGTTTATCTCATATGTGTTTGTGATATAACTTTTTTAGGGATATTTGAAGTGACTTTTTAAGGGATATTTGAAGTGATCTTTTTAGGGATATTTGAAGTTGTTTCTTTGCTAGGCATCTGTGTGTTTTCTTTGAGGGGGAGGTTGTGAGTCTGCATGTTTCCATCTAAGGGGAGAAATCGATTGCTCAGTTTTAATGGGGCTGCTTCCGGTTGGGTTGGATTGGGTAGAAGAGGTTTGTTAGTTGTATGCTGCTTCTTTCTTTGGGCATAAGCAGAACATGGAACATGTATTGCATGCCACAATAGTGTCAGTCACCTGTTCCCATGAGTTTGTTATTTGAAAATCCTTCTTTTTGGTTGGTGGATGTGCTTTGCTGTTAGCCTTGTTTCTAGCTTCTCTGTTCAACCAGGTTTTCTTGAGCAGGGTCCTCCACTGCTCCGCTTCCCCTGTCATGCTGCCTCACTGTTGAGAAACATTGTTATAGAGATTAGGTCTGTGCAAAGAATTCAGACTGGAATTTTTGCAAAGCATGTTGTGTGAGCAAAGTCTCCTTCCTTTAAGCATTAACACAGCTGCCTCCTCCAGGAGACTGGGCTCCTTTGAAGGCTGACCACTATCAGAACATGGGTGACTGTGTACAGTTACTTCTTTTTGCTGGGAACTCAGTGGAAGTGTTGCCTGTAGATTTTTAAGAATCTAAGCTAGACCACAATTCATCCAACTTGCCTAGAATGGCAATTGATAAGGGATATTAGATGCTGTAGGGCAGGGGTGTCAAACTTGCAATGTCACATGGCATGTCATGGTGTATCGTGACTTTTTTGCCATTACCAGCAATGGGGTGGACACGGTTTTGCTATGATGCATCCAGCCCACGGGCCAGCAGTTTCACACCCCTGCTGTAGGGGGATATGATGGATCAGGGGTTAAAGACATTTAGTTTGTCAGCTGGAAATATGACAGCACAGATTTGAGACCTGAACACTGCACAATGGGGTGCGCTCCTGTTACTTGTCCCAGCTCCTGTCAACCTAGCAGTTCAAAAGCATGCAAATGCCAGTAGATAAATAGGTTCCATTTGGTGAGAGGTTTACAGCGTTCCCTGCACCTCAGCACATAGTCATGCTGGCCACACGATCATGAAATGTCTTTGGATAATGCTACCTCCCTTGGCTAAGAAGCAGAGATGAGCACCACTCCCTAGAGTCAGACACAAGTGGACAGGGGAAACCTTTACCTTTAGATATTTAAAGGCAAGCCAGAGACAGATTCGAAGCAGGTTGGAATCGCTTGGCTTATACCTGTTTGGAAAAGTTACAATCATCCACATTTTTAGTGTATAGCCTTAGTTGAAGGACTATAGCTCCATCCTTAGTGATTCTGTGCAGATTCCTTTTGAGAAGAAATTGATAGCTGGTGTCCTGAATTATTATAAGCAGCAAATAAACAGGAACCAAGGGAAAATATCTGCCTGGTTGATAGATACTGTAAGCACCAAGTCTTAGTCCAGTATTACTCAACCTTGGCAACTTAGAGATGTGTGGACTTCAACTCCCAGAATTCTCCAGTGCTGTTGTTAAGGTTTAGAAACACTGCTCTAATGGGTTTTCTAAATGATCATTATCTTCCCTTCACAAGTGAACAGAGGAAAGTTTTACCTTTATTAGAAGCTATAGGTCAGCAATGTTCGGGGGGGGAGGGAGAGACATGCTCCCTGATGGTGTGTTTATCAAGAATGTTCACCACTCTACAAAACCTGTTGTTTAGCAGATGCATGCATAATTTTGAGAGCCCATCGATCACATTAAGTCTTTGAATAATGTATAGGCAGCAGGCTCAACTTCAAAAGGTGAGCAGACCTAAAAACACACACACGTCCTAAACTACATTTTGCTTCATTTGAACATAAATAATTTTTTGTTAAAAGAAATCAATTAACTGAATCGCAATTGCCATTATCTTTTCATTATATTAAAGGTTAAATTGGAAAGGAATTGAGGCTACATAAGTGACTTTAGGGGGGATTCTCTTTCAGAATGGGTGGACCCCCATCAACAGTGCCCCCATATTATCCAATAGCCTGCAGCATTCTCTGAACTGTAGTCTGATTTAGGGAGATCATTTTTCTCATTTCTGAAAAAAACAAAGTGTGCATGGCTCAAGCTTAATAAAAGGGACTTCTGATTTTGTTGGTTTGCATTTTGTCTTGAAAACATTAGAATGATCTCAAGCCTTAACTTTTGGTGATTGCATGCTGCTGCCCTGTTAGTGGTACATCATGGGTTCTTTTAAACTATACCCCAATCACTGGGCTCCAAAACCCCAGTGAGCCAACACAAGCACTTACTGCTCACTATTCTTCCCCAATTCTTCTACCCAGCTTCTACTTCTGCTCCTCTCTTACCACTCCTTGAGAGTCTTACTGCTAGAGAACAGTGTCTCCTTATTTGCCTTAGGCTGCTTCAGGCTTTATTTCCATAAACAGCCACAAATCACCCTACCTCTCACTTCAACACCACCATACCTAGCTGCCTCTCTGCTCAGCTTTTGTAGCCACCGGTTGCTGTGCTGGCTAGGGAGACACCTTAAAGGGACAGGGCATTGGCAACTCAAGAGCTGGCCTTATTGCAAGATGGCTGCCCTCTCTCATGGTGCAACATGTTTTTTTCAGATACCTTTTTTCAGGATATATTTTTAAGTTCTAGGCAAAGGTTTGGGATGCCTAGGTAGAAACACTCCCCCCCCCACACACACAAGAACTAATCAGGGCTGCCTGTGCTTGGCTTACCAGAATACCCAAAGTGAACTAGCTGCTACCAATACCCGAGGCATATTTTTCCTTCTTGAAAGCGAACGCAGTGAGAACTTTTTTTGCACTGCTTTTATTTTTAATACTGTAATATGGGTGTGCCTGAATTTTTTGGGAACATCTGTAAGGTATCTGCTTTTACATCTTCTGCAGGTTTTACGCTCCCATGGCCGTGCTCAGCTCTAAACAGAGTTTGTGCTTATAGAGCAAGTCAGACTCTAATCATGTCTTTAAAGCTGGAAAGACAGTTCTCTCCTTGTGAATTTCTCCCCTAATGAGCTACTTGTCTTGCTGTAAATTTCCTGTCACTCTTTTTAAAAGTGGTCATCCTTTCTACCTCTCTTTCCCCGATGGGCAGATTTGGTCTCTTATCAACCACTGCATATCAACTTTAAATAGTTACGGAAATCAATAAAACATGCTTACAGGTGGCTACAAGAAAGCATCACAGATGGTGAGGAAACTCCCAAAAGCATCATTAGCTTCTTAAGTGGGTTGATTTGTATTAACTTTAGAAGCTTATTACTGTACATTCTAAAAGTTCAGCTGGAGGTATATATTTTCAATTTAGGGAAGATGGTCTTGAATAGCTTCCTTCAAAAGGTTGTGTTCAAGGATGCTCCAATTTCAAAATTGCCCTATTTGCACTACTGATACCATCTCTCCCTCTTAAGCAGCGGTTCTCAACCTATGGGTCGCGACCCCATTTGGGGTCGATCGACCATTTCACAGGGGTCGCCAAGCAAGGCCTTTTTTTTGTCCGCCATTTTTCCCCCTTTTCCGGCAGGTGCCTTACCTCCCTTGGGCTGGGCCAGCTGGTGGTCGGCCTGCTCCGTCTCTGCCGCTTGCCAGCTACGCCTCAGCCGGCGCAGGGGGTGGAACCACGCATGCACGGCGCTCCCGGGCAGGGAAAGTCCTCGACTTACGACCGGTTTAGTCCTCGACTTACGACTGATTTAGTCCTCGACTTACAACCGGTTGGGTAGTCCTCGACTTACAACCGGTTTAGTTCTCGACTTACGACCGGTTGGGGGTCGCGGCATTAAAAAGGTTGAGAACCACTGCTCTTAAGGATATCTACATGTTATGGTTAAAAAAAAGTTGCAGTCACTGGCACAATAATACAATTAATTTTTCTTCATGGCCTTCTATTTCATTGTCATGCTGACATCTCAACTTTTTTTTACCATTTATTAATATATATGCCACCCATTTCACTCTCAAGGGACTCTGGGCAACTTATAAGCATCATACTCTGCAAACATCCTTGCTTCTTCCTGTCTACCCTACAAAACCACCAATTTTGTTTCTGAGGGGTCCTTGGTGCTCTCTGAACTTAGTAGTTTGCTTGCAGATATTTCATTACCCAAACTAGTAACACCATCAGCACTGATGATGTTACCCAGTTTGGTAATGAAACATCTGCAAGAAAACAACCAAGCTTAGAGAATAACAAGTACTCCTCAATTCAACCCTGAGCAAAAATATTCTCCTTTATTAATTCTGATTCTTCATCTTCCTTCATTCACCACTTCTTGCAATGTGTCTATCCCCTTACACCAGGGGTGTGAAACTGTGGGCCCACAGGCCAGTTGCATCATGCTGAGGCTGTGCCCACCCCATGTTTGTGATTCCTCGCCAGCCAGTGGACCCGGCAGCTGAGTCTGGGTAATCAGAGGAGGAAGAGGAGGGGCCTGGAGTGACATCAGAGTCAGAGGAAGGCTCTGAGGAGCTCCAAGACTTACAGCCTGATGAGGACCATGGCCCCTCTACTTGCGCTCAGGCTGAGACACAGCTGTGCTGGGAGTCTGAGTTGGACAGTGATGACTCACAGCTGGAAGATATCCAGGATGCACGTAAACGCCGGCAAGAAAAGAGAGTCGGACAGAGGAATGCAATGGGGCAGCTCCAAAGGCAAAGGAGAAGATATTAGGAAGCCATGCCTTGGCTGCATAATAAAAGAGGTAGGAGGTGCTGGTTGCCGAAGGCAACTGTTTGGGTTAAGGAATTAAGTTTCTGTGAACTGTGTTTTGTTTGCCTTGGACATTTACTCAGGTCTGTAAATAATAAAAGGGGATTGGTTTTTTCCTGTGGTTCCAGCATGCTTGTTGGAAGAGGGGTTTCTCCTTGTGAGCTTAATAAGGACTCACGTAGGCTGGGACAGAACACTCCAACTGTGGCAATGCAAAAAAAATCACAATACATTGTGACTTGTCACATGACATGGTGAATTTGACACCCATGCCTTACACCTTCTCTCCTACTTGCTTCTCCTACCATCAACATATTTCCTCTTTTCCATTCAGCACCAGAAAAGGGGAGTAATCTTAACAGGAAAATCTGGACTGGACATCAGTAATCTGATCCTAAAAATTCTTGTGGGTTAGAGAAGTCACCTTCCCCTGATGTCTTTGGCTAATAAACCACCTTCATCTTTTAATTGAAGAAGGCATTCATCTTAGCACTGAAGGGCTAAATGTCCCATTTTATCCAAGACCAGAAGGAAACAAATGGAATATTTACTTTCTCTTTCTTTCTTTTTCTTTTCTTCTTTTATTTCTTTCTTTCCCCCCCCTCCATGGCCCCAACTAAGCTTCAGCATCTGAACTTTATAGTTCCCCATCATTTCTTTATCCAGGTGTGAAAGTATGTATGTTGATAAGAGGAAGGCAAGACCATGTTTCATTGACTTTAGGACTGGAAAATCCAGTTCTGCAAGTAAGCCCAAAACTACTTGGCTGCCTGAATAAGTTCATAATAAGTTCAAATCCTCCATTTGAAACCTTTTAGAATTTCCTCCCATCTCCAAAGAACTGTAAATTAAGAAACACTTAATTCCACATCAACCTCTTTAAATAAATGTTAAAGATCTTCTGCAGAGATCTTGTTCTCAGGCATTTTTAAAGCTGTTATTAATCATTCAATGCATTGAGAGATGAATTAAATATATTTTTAGTATTTTTGCATTAGTATTTGTTTTATTAGGTTATTCTTTTTCACTTGGGAATCCATGTCAGGAATTGTGATATATAGAAGTAATCGGAGAACCTCCACAATAGTACTGTTGATACTTTTATTACATATGGATAGATAGATAGATAGATAGATAGATAGATAGATAGATAGATAGATAGATAGATAGATAGATAGATAGATAGATAGATAGATAGATAGATAGTGTTGAAAGAAAAATCTTCAGGTCCAATCCAAGCCAGGAATAAACAAAATGGAGGCTGTTTGGAAAGAAAATTCTTTATTGAAGAGTAGAATAGCAACAGCATGCAGTTCTGGGGCAGTTGACAAAATGGAGCTGGGAGTGGGTGGGTTTTTATATCTTTTTGGGGGTTGGTGTTTGGAGTTGTTCCTGGTTGAGGTTGTTCCTGTTCCTGTGCATTGAACTTTGACCTGAGGTTCAATGTGCCCTTTTGGTATTCTTATGGTGGTGGGTTAATCCTAGTATGTCCTAAAAGTCATGTCTTTAGATTTTGGGTGGGGGATGTAGATTTTAGGGGTCTTTGTCTTTCTAATCCCATCAGCTCCAAGGTTCCTGGCTTCAATCTTCCTTAATGGGATTATTCAATCTGCATTAATACAGAGCTGGCCTGCTCAATTTCTGCTTGGGGCTATTAAGAAAAACTGGGCCTGCTTTTCAGCCTTTAAGATCCTTTGGGAAAATATAATATTCTCGCTTTTTTAATATCCTCCAAAATATTTCCTTCTCTGGGGGTGGGGTGCTGACTTCCTACACTAGATAGATAGATAGCCAGACAGATAGATAGGTAGGTAGATACAGAGAGATTCTATTTATCAAATTCCTCAGACTTAAGCATAGGTTAGTTTTAGCACTTACATTACAGCTTTGAGAAAAAGTGTTATCAACAGCGGGTAACAGAATTTCATTTTTAATGTGTGCCAACAGTAAAAAATGACAATAAAAGTTTTCATCTTATTAGATATATCAGGACTTAACATAGGTCAGAATCAGTTCTTAAAGCCCAAGATCCTATTCTAAGCTCCCCAA
Organism: Protobothrops mucrosquamatus; assembly: GCF_001527695.2. NCBI lineage: Eukaryota > Metazoa > Chordata > Lepidosauria > Squamata > Viperidae > Protobothrops > Protobothrops mucrosquamatus. The sequence goes on from NW_015386708.1 coordinate 94,004, forward strand.
GACAGCCACCCAGACAGTGTGAATGTTGGCATTCCTGGATCAAATGCACATAAGCACAAATACACCATTACACAAGCAAGCCCCTTGGGAGTCAAATGCACTCGAGAGTAACTCAATAAATCTAGATCAGTTTTTTCAAATCTATTAACTTTAGGATGTATGGATATCAACTCCCAGAATTTCTGGGAATTCTGGGAAATGAAATCCAGGCATCAAAAGCTGTTGGGTTGAAAAACATTTATTTAGACTACCATTGATCTAAATCAGACTTGATAGGCACCAGATGAATAAGGGTAATTTAGTTAATCTGCAGGGACTTGTCTAGGCATTTACCAGAAGTCAAGTTGATTTGAAGGCATGTACACAGTGTTAGTTAATTAGATTTGGGACACTACCTGTCTCCCATGTGACTCTGGGTAACTTATATGATAAAAAAGACAGTTAAAAAAGAAACAAACATGTACCGAAAAAACAGTGTAACTCCAACCCTGGGAGCAAAGCCATATGAACTTATGAAACCTTTGTAGAATGGGAGCTGTGCAAATCTTTGGGGGGATGCTGTTCTAGAGGTAGAGTAGGTACAGCCTCTTGTATAAAATATGGCTGGAAAAAACAACCATCATTTGTGAATGTGTGTTACTAGCTACTCTTCTGCCTTGAATTTTGATTGCCTGATAGAGCTTGATGTTTTAGTGTTCATGTGCTGCCTGAGTCTTGATCCATTCATTAATCTTCACCTTCTGGAGCCTGACCAAGATTTAGTATGTCTGGGTTTGACTTACTAATGTTAGAAATTAGACTTTTCAACTATACTATTGCTCCTTAGAATCCTTAATCTGACCAAGAGGAGGGCAATATAAATGTGTGTCTGTTTATAGAAGCCTTCAAGTCTTTGTTGATTCCTGGTGCCTGCCTGGACTAATCTCTGCAGTCTTCTGGGCAAGATTTTGGAAGTAGTTTGTCACTGCCCTTTTCCTTAGGCTTTGTGCCTAAGGCAGAACTAGAATCTATGGCCTTCCAGTTTTTAGCAAAGTGCCTTAACCATTACATGAAGCTGGCTCTCGGTATCAATGTAGTCTTCACACCAATGGACTGCAGCAGTTGAGAGTTGTTGCTCAAAACCATTTGGAAGCTACTGGTGCTTCAGTTCAAGCCAAATATTCTATCTAGATCTAGAGTGCTTCTGATGTAAGACATTCCTTACAAACAAGGCCATCCTGATTACAAAGCTGTGTTTTTATTCTTTTTATGCAGTAGGGGGGCATGAATTTTTAACTTCATACATCATTTACAATTTGCTGCAACAATTCTACAAAATCAGTAAGCTTTAAAAAGTTAATGAAAGAGAATACATTTCCCCCTTTCCTTTGCTGCCTGTCATTGTGAGTTTTGTGATTTGTTGGTCTGAGCTGGCAGTTTATTTATTATGTTGGTGGAAAGAAGGGAAGTAAGGGAATACCAAATAGTAACATTAAAAATAGTTTGAATATGTGGCACCAGACATGAGCTATGAGGAATCAAGTGACAGCACACAGGTGATCTTATTGATCTTGAAAAGCTAAGCAGAGCTGAGTTTATAATTGTTTGGAATGGGAGACCAACAAAAAATGGCAGGCAATAAGATAAATTGCAAAACTGAAAAAACAACAACCCTGAAATGTTAATCTAACAAGGTAAACCAGATTAAGAAACCAATAACATATAGATCAGGAGTACTTTTATTGTGTAATAACTATAGTAATATCTTGCAAGTCTACATGTGCTTTCTCCTTTCTTAATATTCACATGAACCAAGGATGGCCTTGTCTGAGATATTTTCTCAGATTATTTTCTTGGTCCACACTCAAGCCACTCTTATCTGACCATTCCCTTAGTAAGGGCTCTTTCTCCTGTCCTTTAAGGCCATTTCCTCTGTCTTCCGCATGAACAAAAGTAGTAGCAAACCATTTCTATATGTTGCCAGGAAAACCTTCATGGACAAAAGAAGGACTGGGGTGACATGATAGCAGTGTTTCAATATTTGAGGGGCTGCCGCAAAGAAGAGTGGGTCAACCTATTTTCCTAAGCACCAAAAGGCAAGACAAGGAAAAACGGATGGAAACTACTGTAATCAAGGAGAGATGCAACCTAGAACTAAGGAAAATTTCCTAACAGTGAGAACAATTAACTTGTGGAATGGCTTGCCTTCAGAGGTTGCGGGTGCTTCATCACTGCTAGATTTTAAGAAGACACTGGACAGCCACTTGCCTGGAATAGTAAAAGGTCTCTTACTTAAGCAGAGGGTTGCACTAGAAGACCTCCAAGTCCTTTCTAATTCTGTTATTCTGTATTCCATAAGTCTATAAAGTCACCAGGGGGATATCTGACTTGGAAGAGATCTTCCCTTGAAATTAAATCAGGGCAGAACGAGAACTATCTAAGCAGTGCAGCATCCTCCTTTTCTATCAGGCTAAGAATTTTTTCATCATAAGCACTGCATAAGTGAGATAGCTAAAAAGTTTAACGATATGAGTTGGTTCAACAAGTATGAAATTCCAAACTGCTGAAACTTCTTTCTCTTTGGCTGGCTCTATTTTATAGATCTTCTTATATGTTTCATATGAATTTCAAGATGATGGGCAGCCATTTTTATTAATGCTTTGCCAAAAATGACTTCTACATTTATTTGATTGATTCACTGAGCATTCTTCATTATTTAATGAAATAAAATTTATTTTAGAAATTCATGAAATCATAGAACTGGAAGAAGCAATCTACCTTTTGAGCCCAACCATCTGCTTAGTGCTGGAATCCAAATTAAACACATCTCTGAACACAACTACCCAAAAGAAGTTACTTCCTCTCTGGTTATCCATTTCTATTGTCAAACTGCTCTTAGTGTTTGGAAGTGACAGTCTGAGAAATTCTAACAAACGAGGTATGGTTTTCTTATGCTATATTATTTAGGAAGGAACCAACAAATGTGTATGTTTCACTCTATACTCGCCTCCATAATACTCTACAGCTGCTGGGTTTTCTCAGATTTTCATTCATTGTAGTAATGCATCTCCTGATCACCAGCTGAGTAGACTATTACAGTGTACTGTTGGTCTGGATGCCCTTGGAGACATCATAGAATCTATAGCTAATACAAATTGTGGTAGCTAGATTGCTGGTGGGATAACCCCACCAGCTGAAAGTATACCAGTTTTAAAGTTGCTGCATTAGTAGGCTCCAAGGACAAACCGAAAGTGCTGACTATTATTATCTTTAAAACCTTTTATGGTCCAGCACTGAGATACATCAGGCAATGCCTTGCCTCAAATAACTGTTCAGTCCAGCCATCTCAGAGAACCTATTAAGAATTCCCCTATGAGCAAAAGAATGGAGAGGGAGGCAGACAATAGGTCTTTTTGGTAGCCCCCACTCTTAGGAAGACCATCTCCCTAGAGTACACGTACCTCCTTTTTCATTCTCTACCAATGCTAAATCTGTGATATTTCCACAAGCCTTCAGCCCCATTTGATCTGACTGATGGCATCTGGTTGTGTGATTTGTGTAGGTTTGGGGAAAGTTGTACTGTGCTAGCTCTATTTTGTGGTAATCTAGAAAACTAGAAATACAATTTTATTATGTTCTTATAATTATATATTCTATGGTGGAAATGCATATATGAACAGCATTCACTACCAAACCTATTGGATCCCTCCCCTACCCCATATATGTGAACTGCTTAAAGTGTCTTGTAAGGAAACATGCACAGCAAGCTGAAGTTTCCCAGATTGGCAACAAAGAGAAGCTTCAGTCAGGAACCAGATTGTTTATGTTCATTGACCATATGTTGGAGATAGCATTCTTAGCATGTTGAACTTGTAGGAAGAGATAAATAATAAAATGGAGTTATCTAAGATAGTGTTTTCAACCTCAGCAACTCTTAGAGATGTGGACTTCAACTCCCAAAATTGGGAGTTGAATTAAAATGCTAATCTAAATAATTCCCACATGGTGATGTAACTTAAACTGTGTCTGCTTTCCTCCCCCCCTTGTCACATCTTGTCTTAGTGGACAATCACTTAAATATGAGCCAGCAGTGTGCTGCAGCTGCCAAAAAGGCCAACACAGTGCTGGGCTGCATTAACAGAGGGATAGAATCAAGATCACGTGAAGTATTAATACCACTTTACAATGCCTTGGTAAGGCCACACTTGGAATACTGCATCCAGTTTTGGTCACCACGATGTAAAAAAGATCATGAGACTCTAAAAAGAGTACAGAGAAGAGCAACAAAGATGATTAGGGGACTGGAGGCTAAAGCATATAAGGAAAGGCTGCTGGAATTGGGTATGTCTAGTTTAATGAAGAGAAGGACGGGGGGGGGGGAACATGATAGCAGTATTCCAATATCTCAGGGGCTGCCACAAAGAAGAGGGAGTCAAGCTATTTTCCAAGGCGCCTGAAGGCAGGACAAGAAGCAACGGATGGAAACTAATCAAGGAGAGAAGCAACCTAGAACTAAGGAGAAACTTCCTGACAGTTAGAACAATTAACCAGTGGAACAACCTGCCTCCAGAAGCGGTGAATGCTCCAATACTGGAAGTTTTTAAGAAGAGACTGGACAGCCATTTGTCTGAAATGGTATAGGGTTTCCTGCCTGAGCAGAGGGTTGGACTAGATGACCTCCAAGGTCCCTTCCAACTTTACTACTACTATTATTATTATTATTATTATTATTATTATTATTATTATTATTATTATTATTATTATTATTATTATTATTATCTCCTTTTGTACCTTTTCAGTTACAATTCTCCCACACAATTCTCCCTTGCTGACTTGTAGTGGCCAATTTGCCACGGGACAATTCGCCACAACCAACTCACCACAGGACAACTTGCCATGGGAAAATTATTCATCCTGGGCCTTGTATTGTTTTAGGTTTGAACCTTGGCTTGACCATCAGAGTGCACACCTTGGCCACTGGGCCCCTGGGACTCCATTTCTCTGGCTCAGCCCAGCCTCAAGGACTTCTATCTTGAGAAGGTTCAAACCTAAAGCAAGACAACAGCCACTATAATTCTCCTGCAACAAGTTGTCCCATGGTGAGTTGGCCATGGGGGTTGTCTCACAGTGAGTCAGCTGGAGTGAGTCAGCTGAGTCAAGTTGGACACCCCTGATATAGTGCATAATAGCTGTCTTAGTAATATTGTCATAATTGTCATAGTATAGAGAGGACAATAGGATAGATTATAGGAAGCACTCACATATCACCTTCATATGTTTGTTTTTACAAAACAAAACATCTCTCCAATCCTTATAGTGCTTTTGTGTCTCTCTTGAGTCTGGGTCAATCCAATTGAGCATGGTTTAAAAAAGAACCTATGGCACATTGCAAATCTTTACCAGTAGAAAACCAGACTTCACTGAGTTGCTTCCAAAATGCTACAGGAAGCTGAAAGAAAAGTTTGAAGAATACTGCACTGACTGTTGGCTTTATCCATTATGCAACACACACCAAAGACACTGTAAAAATGTCAGCCAAATCTTGATACAGTCCTCTCCAGAAGATGGCAGGTCTGACGTATTTATAGACACCTTCTTGGAAATGTATATTGTCAAACTCTTCTTTGAAGTGAAATATTGATTAAGGAGAAGACAATACCAGGTGAAAGTGATGACAAGCTCACATATTCATTCATATTCAAAAGTTTTGAGGTGGAGATACATGGCACTTAAACAAGCCACAATTCTGAAACCAGAGTCTCTAATTCAATGGAACAGAGTTATTGCCCAAGAGATAGGCTAAAAGACAGTCAAAAGAAGCTAGAGATACATAGCTCGTTTCTATGCACATTGGCAATCATTAATGGAATCTGATCCAAACTGACATTTATATTCACACATTCAGATCAAAATTGATAGGATTGGGGCTCAGGAAAAAAACCAAACAAACTCTTATATATTTCGTGGAAGTTGCATAGAAAGTGTTTTATCAAAGATTGTTGTTTTGCATATGCATATACTGTATTATATGAACCAAGCCAGAGGGTAAGTTATGGTCTGCAAACTCCAGTTGTTGGCTTTATAAAACACATTTAGTAGACTAAATACACTGCTATAACCTAGCATTTGTCAATAAGCTTCAAATGATTTATAGATGAGGTTTTACATAATTATAGCAATTCTGAACAATGTTTTTTTTAAACAAATAGGTCAGCACAGGCTAAAGTTGACATATATGTTTCATTGAATTCTTCTTTTTTTGAGATCAGCAACATAAAGGAAAATGTGGAAAATATATAATAAGCCAGGAAATAAAAATTAATATAGTTATATTTAATTTGTATCAACACTATCTTTCCAATCCTGCACACCTCCTTGTTTTCTTAATGTCCATGCACCATTTCATATATTGTGTTTAATTTTTTAAACCTTGCTTTAAACTTCTTCTCTAAATCTCTTTTGGAACTCATTTCCATTGAATCATGACTTTCTCAGTCTTCTTGTGCCTTTCAATCATATGCCATTCACTCATGTTTTGTAGTTTAATATTAATTCATCCTCTCTATATGGCCAGACTACCTTAATGTACTTACAGAGTACAGGTAGTCCCCGACTTATGAACACAATTGAGCCCAAAATTTATGTTGCTAAGTGAGATATTTGTTAAGTGAGTTTTGCCCCCTTTTATGACCTTTCTTGCCACAACTTTTAAGTGAATCATTGCAGCTGTTAAGTTAGTAACACAGTTGTTGAATGAATCTGGTTTCCCCATTGATTTTGCTTGTCAGAAGGTCACAAAAGGGGATCATGTGACCCAGGGACACTGTAGCTGTCATAAATATGAACCAGTTGTCAAGCATATGAATTTGATCACATGACCATGGGGATGCTGCAAAGGTTGTAAGTGTGAAATGGCACTTTTTTCAGTGCCATTTTAACCTTGAACAGTCACTAAACGAACTGTTATAAGTCAAGAACCACCTGTACAGAATAACAGAGTTGGAAAGGACCTTGGAGGTCTTTTAGTCAAACCTTCTGCTCAAGCAGGAGATCCTATACCAGGGGTAGGCAACCTTGGCTCTTTTATGACTCGTGGACTTCAACTCCCAGAATTCCTGAGCCAGCATGCTGGCTCAGGAATTCTGGGAGTTGAAGTCCACGAGTCATAAAAGAGCCAAGGTTGCCTACCTCTGTCCTATACCATTGCAATATCTTCTTAAAAGCCTCCACAGATGGAGCACCCTCAACTTCTGAAGGCAAGCCTTTCCATTGATTAATTGTTTTCTCTGATAGGAAATTTCTCCTTAATTCTAGGTTGGATCCCTCTTTGATAATAATAATAATAATAATAATAATAATAATAATAATAATAATAATAATAATAATAATAATAATAATAATAATAATAATAATAATAAAGTTGGAAGGGACCTTGGAGGTCATCCAGTCCAACCCCTTGCTCAGGCAGGAAACTACACCATTTCGGACAAATGGCTGTCCAGTCTCTTCTTTAAAACTTCCAGTGTTGGAGCATTCACCGCTTCTGGAGGCAGGTGGTTCCACTGGTTAATTGTTCTCACTGTCAGGAAATTTCTCCTTAGTTCTAGGTTGCTTCTCTCTTTGGTTAGTTTCCAACCTTTGCTTCTTCTTGTCCTGCCTTCAGGTGCTTTGTTTGGATAATAACTTGACTGCCTCTTCTTTGGGGCAGCCCCCGAGATACTGGAAGGCTGCTATCCTGTCCCCCCTTGTCCTTCTCTTCATTAAACTAGACATATCCAATTCTAGCAATTTCATGGTCAACCCCCTTTTCTCTGTGACAAACCTTTTACTCACTTTCATATTCAGTTCACCTTCATTCAACAGCTATCCATTTCAGACTCTATCTTTTCTTGCTCTGCCATACATATTTCTTGAGAATTTCATTCCTGTTGTATTCAACTTAGCTTGATGTTTCTCCTGATATCCAATTCTCATTTCATAGAGCAAAGTGGCTGAACTCTTCTGTACAGCCTTTCTCTCTTCTTTCAGTAAACATTCATTTCTCAGAAGAAATCACATACTACCCACTACTTTTTACCAGCATTCGCACCATTTAACATTTGTCCATTCACTTCTCCATCGTTTAGTAAATACTCCATCAAGGTACATCTACTTGGTGTAGTGTACATACCTTGCAATTGCTCGCTCCATTTTTCTTGTTAAACACAAGCACCCTGTCTTTGACACATTAATAACTCTTTTTAATCAGATAGAGGTAGGTGTAGATAAGGCTCCAACCTTAATTTACTTGTTCTACTTCTGACCATCTTTTCTAACAATGAAGATAGTAGCAGTGAATTTTAGCACAAGTGTAACTAAAGCCCAGTTTTAGCCCAACAGCTTTTCACACTGTTTTACAGTATGTAAACTAGGATCTCTGATGTACAGACCATTTTGCAAACCAGTCTATTGTTGTCTACATCCCATCAACTGGGAGGCACATACAGTGCACTAAACTGTAAGATGCCCCAAAGTTGAAAAAAGTCTTAATACTATTAAGGATGAACAGCTGGAAACCAAAAATCCCTATTACCATTTTAGTTCACAGGGTCTTATATATAGAGAAAGTTATTATGATATAATACCAAAAGTACTAGAAATATAATTTTGAATGAATGGTTATAGATCTGGATGTGTATCACTTTGACTGTTTGCAGTTGAGTGTTTCCTTTCATCCTGCAATGAGATTTCCATGTGTCAATTCAGCCTGGAAAGTCATTTCAATGTCTTCCTTCTCGTTAAGTTCTTATTCACGTTCATTTCTCCCTGCACAGGTTAATTAGTTTCCTTTGAGATGTGTCTTTTTTTCTGTCTTGGCAAATGGCTGAGCTTCTTTTTAGTGTGCCATGCTTTCTGATTACCATATCCTAACATAATTAACTTGTTCAGTTGTCAGGTTCTTGTAGAAAGCCCTAATGTCTGTTGGGGAAGTGGATATGACATTATACCTGGCTAAAAGCTTAGTCCGTGTGGGATTTTCTGTCCTCGTTTCTCTCCCCTTTGGACAGGCATTGTGCATTGTGTTACTTTTCAAGTTGATGTCACACAATGTTATTTCATTTTGTACCTAAAAAGACTAACTTCACTGTCAATTGTTGCAGCCATGCTTCTGAAAAAAAGGGGGGAATGAGACATTAACTTATTCAAAAGCCATATACAGTGTAATCTATGGTGACAAGCAGAGAGATGATTTTGGAGAAGGTATACAAGTAGGGGGTTAGGGTGGGGGCGACATGGTAACACAGTGATTAAGACACTGGGCTTGTTGGCTGGAAAGTCAGCAGCCCAGTTTTAAGACCTGAGCACCGTGCGGCAGGATAAACTCCTCTCCTCACTCCAGACTCTGCCAACCTAGCAGTTTGAAAGCATGCAAAAGTGAATAGATAAATAGGTACCACTTCAGTGGGAAGGTAACAATTCTCTGGGATATCATGCTGGCCACGTGACCATGGAAATATCTTCAGACAATGCTGGCTCAATGGCCTTGAAACAGAGATGAGCACACACACATCCCCCATAGTCAACAGTGACTAGCAGAATAGAATCCGCAGTGGCTCCTTTTATACAAGAAGTCCTTGACTTACAACCATGTGTTTAGTGACATTAAGACAGCACCGAAAAAAAGTGCTTTAAGATCCTCACACTTTCAACCGTTTGTCATTCCCATGGTCACCAGCATGTATTTACAATGGTTGCAGCATCCTGGGGACATGTGATCATTATTTGCGACCTTCCCAGCTGGCTTCCAATAAGCAAAATCAATAGGGGGATCTGGATTCACTTGAAAGCCTAATAATAATAATAATAATAATAATAATAATAATAGTAGTAGTAGTAGTAGTAGTAGTAGTAGTAGTAGTAGTAGTAGTAGTAGTAGTAGTAAAGTTGGAAGGGACCTTGGAGGTCATCTAGTCCAACCCCCTGCTCAGGCAGGAAACCCTATACCATTTCAGACAAATAGTTTTCCAGTTTCTTCTTAAAAACTTCCAGTGTTGGAGCATTCACAGCTTCTGGAGGCAGGTTGTTCCACTGGTTAATTGTTCTAACTGTCAGGAAATTTCTCCTTAGTTCTAGGTTGGTTCTTTCTTTGGTTAGTCTCCATCCCTTGCTTCTTGTCCTGCCTTCAGGCGCTTTGGAAAATAGCTTGACTCCCTCTTCTTTGTGGCAGCCCCTGAGATATTGGAACACTGCTATCATGTCCCCCCTCGTCCTTCTCTTCATTAAACTAGACATACACAATTCCAGCAGCTGTTCCTTATATGCTTTAGCCTCCAGTCCCCTAATAATTCACTTAATAACTGCAATGATTAACTTAACAATAACTGCAATGATTAACTTAACAAAAAAAGTCATACAATCAGCTTCCCCAACAGACAGCTCACTTAACAGCCATCTTGCTTAACAAGAGAAAGTCTAGTCCAATTGTGGTTTTAAGTTGAGGACTACCTGCTTATCTCTTAGTAAAACAGTCCTGAAAAATGAGAAAGTATGACAAAGGAATTTAAAATTGCCCCATTTTGACTTACTTTAATATAAGAAGAAGGAAAGAAGAAACGCTGTCAGGCTTTCAAGCTTCTGATGCTACAGCCTATATCAGTGTTTCTCAACCTCAGCAACTTTAAGATGTTGACTGAGGAAGGATTTGGTTTTCAATGTTTTTTATATGTACAGTTGAAAGATTTAAAGTAGATAAAAAAACCTTTGGTACTGAGCAACTCAAGACAGAATTTGAAACTGAACTATGTGCCAATGATGAACATGTAATGGCTAAAATGCATAAACATTTCTTGAAATTTGAAATGGAAGAACAAATGAAGGTGCATAGGATAAAAGGGGCTAAGAAATTTGGACATAATATATTGTAGAAAATATGTCTGAAAGGACTGAAATTTATATGATGTTCTCAGTTAAAACAGATTTTTTTATATATAAAATGATGTACCATATGGACATGATTCCAGAGAAAAACTTTCTAGAATGTATAAAAAAATTTCAAATCTATGGTGAAAATATGAAAAACGTGGATATTTTATCATTATTATTATTATTATATTTGGATTTATATCCCGCCCTTCTCCTCGTGGACTCATGCCTTGTGGATTTGTAAAAAAGCCAGAAAATCGATTGAAACTAGAGTTTTTACTGCTGGGAGACAAACAACTAGAAAATAGATGAACAACTAGAAAATATTTCTGTACAATTATTTTTATACATCATATCCCACAGCAAGATTATTATGTGCACAAGGAATATTCTGTTTTGTTTCTTTGAGCCTAGTTTGTATTAGTTTTTACTACTGTAATCAAAGTCTTTAAAAATTATATTCAAACAAAAAGAAAAAGTATATTTGAAATGTGGGAGGACATTAAAAAAATATCTAGAACAGTAGTGTCTAATTCTCCCCCTCCCCAACCACTCCCACTCTTCTGAGACAATTGCTAAGTTAAAGAGCTTGTTGGGAAAAACGATGATGTGATGTTTGTTAGAAACCGTTCTTCAAATGGACTTGAGAACAATGTGGATATGTGTTTGGAATACTTTTCCTGAACTCTGATTTTCTTTCTCACACTAAAGAATGGTAAAATGAACAAGAAAGAAAAAAAAATCCTCTAATTAGAACTGAACGGTTTCTACTGCTCTTAAGTCCTTGTATACAGAACCGGAAAGAAAAGCTTATCAAATGAACATGCAGTTAGGTTTTGTCATTTTATAGTAGAGTTGAAATAGTTTGGTCATTATGTGCTGTTCAATAATTGTAAGGCTGTATCTGTGCTAACATTATGTTCTGAGAATAATATGCAAATCATATTGATTTGTAGAGCTCGGGAGTGATTTCCATGAAGCAAACAGAGTGTAAGATTTTGCAGCTGGACTCACAAACCTGTGGCTCTTTTGATCAAAGGTAGGCCACATGGGGTACTCCAGAATGCTGAAGTACAAGTTATGGCAGCACCAAACAACCTTACAAATGATGAAGGATGCTGAGAATTCAATCCAACAATATTTGGAAATTCACAGGTACACTCTTTTCTAATAAAGTGGAAAAATTGACATCTTGGGTTCATTCAAATAGAAAGTGGCTCATTGTATTGTCAATAGTGAGACAGTATTTTTATCTATTTATTTTACCTGATAATACATTTCAGTCGTGCTATTCCCTTTTGAGGTAAGCAACTTTATACAAAATGCAGAAAAAAATTAAGAACTGCAGTATGTAAAGAAAAAGAAATACAGTTTCTACCAACCCCACTGTTTTCTATTTTTTTTCTATCTTTGCAAATCATTCTTGACAGTTTACTGTAACTAAACCGAAATCTAAGAAGCTAATGTTGGCTTAGGCACAATGCAGGCTGGAGGACCCTGGGCCAGTCACTCTCTCTCAGACCTTGGAAGAAGAGAACCACTTCTAAAAATGTTGCCAAGAAAACAATACAGATTTGTCTGTTTAGTTGCCTGGAATAAAAACTTATTCCAAGTAATTATTCAGACAAGTCCAGTGTTCTGCATTTATTCAGTCAAATGCTGCATCCATCATACTATATATTGCCTTGTTTTTTTATCTTCTCAACTAAATTAAACTATAACTTTCTCAATATTCCCCTTCTCTTCAGCCATTCATGTTCCTTTCATACATTTGACTTGTAATCCGATCCTCTTTATTATCTCCTAACCATCTCAAAGTACTGGTTCATGCTCATGACTAACTTTTGTATTCAATTCTCATTCATTTTACAACTGAACCATCTCTTTGTGGTCTCCACTCCTATTGCAGTCAACATACTCTTATGTTCCTCCTGATATCAAATTCTTGCTCCCATGTAAGAAATGGACGGGAGTACACATTTTCTATTCACCTAATAAACATTTTTCCTCACACTAGACCAGATACCAGATACCAGGTTCTAATTTACATGAAAGCTGGGACATGACCACTGAAGTAAAGACAAGAATAGAGAAAGCTCGAACAGCATTCTTCAAAATGAAAAAGGTCTTCTGCAGTCACGACATAAGCCTAAGACTGAAAATCAGGCTTGTCAGATACTATATTTTTTCTATCCTGCTCTATGGAGTAGAGAGCTGGTCTCTGACAGAAGGCCATCTGAAGAGACTAGAAGCATTTGAAATGTGGATTTACAGGCGGCTGTTACGTATAAGCTGGGTTGACAAGATCAGAAATGAGGTGGTGATAAGTCGCCTTGGAAAGCCAAGGGAAATGATCAAAACAATTAAAAAACGAAAATTAAAATATTTCGGACATGTGATGCGACACCCGGAAAAATACAGCACACTCCATTTAATCCTCCAGGGAAAGATTGAAGGCAAACGAGGTCCAGGCAGAAGAAGAACATCATGGCTTCAAAATCTAAGGGACTGGTTTGGACAAAACTCAGCAGCACTTTTTCGTGCGGCTGCTGATAAAAACAGGATCGCCAACATGATTGCCAATGTCCGATAATGGATATGGCACAAGAAGAAGACGACCAGATACTAACCACTAACCGTCAACCAACGTCTGCATGGCTTAGAATTTGTTCATTAACTTTCCCATCTTAGAAAACATCTACCAGGGTACACAGCTTCATCTTTCCCCCCAGTTTTTGCCATTTATATGTAATTTGCAATCATTAGCTTCATTGTTCCTATCAAACAGACCTACCTCCAAATCTATGATTTGTTGTATCATACAGTCTGTCAAACAATCACAGCATATCATTTGGGTTTTCAACCATTCAGTACATCCCTAACCAACAGATATTTAATGTCACTGGAAGCATCCCTTACTGTACAATTATCCAGAAACACTTAAAACAAACAATGGGACATCTAATATCTCTGCTCATATTGACCCATTATCTAATCATTCCATTTCTTTCCATGTGCTTTTCTTCCATATGCTGGTGTTATAACATTTGGCAACCTTTGACTCTATATGTGTGGCAAACAATCTGTACTTCAAATCTATTCCCTTTATTGTATCCAATGTACAATAAGCTTTGTTATATTCATTTTTTTCAGTAACCTGTTGCCCAGCATGAACCTACAGTACATTCTCAAATTATTTTCATTATCTGGACAGATTTGAACACTGGGCGCTATTTAACAAAATGAAATTCAATGGTGAAAAAAGCAAGGTTCTATATTTAGGCAAGAAAAACCAAATGCACAGGTATAGTATAGGGGGTACCTTGCTCAATAGTAGTAACTGTGAGAGGGACCTCGGAATCCTAGTGGACAATCACCTAAATATGAGCCAGCAGTGTGCTGCAGCTGCCAAAAAGGCCAACATAGTGGTAGGCTGCATTAACAGAGGGATAGAATCAAGATCATGTGAAGTGTTAATACCACTTTACAATGCCTTGGTAAGGCCACACTTGGAATACTGCATCCAGTTTTGGTCACCACAGCGTAAAAAAGATGTTGAGATTCTAGAAAGAGTACAGAGAAGAGCAACAAAGATGATTAGGGGACTGGAGGCTAAAGCATATAAGGAACGATTGCTGGAATTGGGTATGTCTAGTTTAATGAAGAGAAGGACGAGGGGGGACATGATAGCAGTGTTCCAATATCTCAGGGGCTGCCACAAAGAAGAGGGAGTCAAGCTATTCTCCAAAGCACCTGAAGGCAGGACAAGAAGCAACAGGTGGAAACTGATCAAGGAGAGAAGCAACCTAGAACTAAGGAGAAACTTCCTGACAGTTAGAACAATTAACCAGTGGAACAACCTGCCTCCAGAAGCGGTGAATGCTCCAACACTGGAGGTTTTTAAGAAGAGACTGGACAGCCATTTGTCCAAAATGGTATAGGGTTTCCTGCCTGAGCAGGGGGTTGTACTAGATGACCTCCAAGGTCCCTTCCAACTTTACTATTATTATTATTATTATTATTATTATTATTATTATTATTATTATTATTATTATTATTATTATTATTATTATTATTATTATCTCCCTTTGTACCTTTTAAGTTACAATTCTCCCAAACACTTTCCTAAGTATTCTTAACAAGCTAATCCGCTGTAATTTTTTACACCCATTCTTGTTACTTTTTTATCTGTGTATATATATATATATTTCTTCTGTTCAATCATGTTTGATTCTCAGAGACTACCTGGACAATTTGATTGTGAAAAACTACTATGGAGCTTGTACTGAGAAATAAAGAACTGATACTTAATGAAAATTCTGGACATATTTTTATATAAAATAGTACAAGGAAGTAATGTGTTCTGGTTGTTTCAAGCTAACATCTGTGCATCATGCAATTGCTGCTATTTCTTTATCCCTGTCTGTTATCCACAGGATTTATTTAACCAATAAATTTGAAATGATTTTTGCTCTGTGCGTGTCCTCACTAGTATCTTTAAATTCATACATACATAAAATTAGACATGAAAGAATAGCCAGACCATATAAATCATAGGTGCACCAAGGGCATTTCCTGAATTGCAGTGTCCTTTTCAGTAGCCACCAGTGTACAATTAGTCAGATTTGGGGAAGCAGTCATCACTTCAGGTTGAGATTCAGAGGCATCAGCTATTCTGGAAAATACATAGAGGTAAATTTCATGGTATTCAGAGCACATGAATCTAAGCAATGCTACAGCAATATCATTAATGGTATAATAACCCTCAGGGTTCCTTATAGGGATCACAAAGTAGCATTGTTACAGTTAACAGTGTTGTATTTGTAAATATGGAACACAATTCAAAATTGCCTTGTTTTGGTCCTTGAGATTAATGATGGTTTTGTCTTGGTACTTTTGCCTCTATGCCAAATCATGTTTGTTTGCTCATTTATTTCTTTACTGTGTATGTATGTGTGTGTGCATGTATATATGTAGGTATAGTTATAGGTATAGGTGTGTGTGTGTGTATCTATATCTGTCTGTCTGTCTGTCTGTCTGTCTGTCTGTCTGTCTGTCTGCCTGCCTGCCTGCCTGCCTACCTGCCTGCCTGCCTACCTACCTACCTACCTATCTATCTATCTATCTATCTATCTATCTATCTATCTGTCTATCTAAACACTGAAGACCTGGCTGTTATCCAGGCATGAGAATTGAGTTAATTAAGTAATTAAATTTATTGGCTGCCCGTTTTACCACAAGGTAACTCTGGGCAGTTTGAGTTACTAAAGCCTAGGTGATTAGATCATGTTCTGAGATACTTATTGAGATACCCCTCAATTCTTATGCCTGGGTATAATTAATTAAATAAATATGATTAATATTAATAATATCAATAGATAATTAATTAAACCAATTTAATTAATTATGGGAATTATTAATTAAATAAATTAAATTAGTTACATTTATCAGCTGCCCGTTTTACAACCAGGTAACTCTGGGCAGTTTGAATTACTAAAGCCTGTGTGATTCGATTTTGTTCTGAGATATTTATTCTTGGCTGCTGTCTTTTTGTTGGACTCTATGTTGTATGTTTTATTAATGATTTTTAGTTTTAAACATTGCCCACAACATGGTCACTTTTCCAAGAGAGATAGCCTCATAAATCAAATAAATGACTGCATTTGTGTAATCGTAACTCCAAGTGGCATTCCTCAAATTAAAACAAACAACAAAACAATAAGGCAAATGTGCTCGCTTCGGCAGCACATATACTAAAATTGGAACGATACAGAGAAGATTAGCATGGCCCCTGCGCAAGGATGACACGCAAATTCGTGAAGCGTTCCATATTTTTGATAAAACTTTTAGAAATCATACAATAAGGGTTGCACTGTTAAGAGTTTGGCAAAAGTACTTTTTTAAGTTTGATGTTAAACTTCCAATTTGGGTGATACCATCACATATTTTTTTGACTATACCTAGATTTGTGGTAATGGAGGCGCCATCTTATAAAGATTTGTTATACCAGAGTGGTAGTGGTAATTGGTGTTT
>NW_015386708.1:111155-129932 GCF_001527695.2 Protobothrops mucrosquamatus
AGATGGATTGTTTATATTCAAAAGAAGCATAGAATAGTGGAATATAATTTAGGTTTTTAATTAATTGGTTTTTCTTTTTATATATCTCACTTATTTATGTAAAATTTATATACCTTGTGGAGTTAGAGATATTATTAATTGTTTACTTATATTTGAATATTATCCTGGGATTAGGTTTGGGAAGTCTCGGGGGGTGGGGTGGGGGATGTGGGTTTTATATTATATTGTGTTATATTTGTGATGTTTTTTCTTTGTGATGAAAACAATAAAATTTATATTGAAAAAAAAAAAAAAAAACAATAAGGCAAATAAACCACATAAACCAGTGGTGGCGAACCTATGGCACGGGTGCCAGAGGTGGCACTCGGAGCCCTCTCTGTGGGCACACGTGCCGTCGCCCCAGCCCCGCCTCCCCCTGTGGCCCCCTCTTCACCAGCAGCCCCCCTGGAGGAGAGTCGCCTCTGGGCACGGCCTGCACAGACCAGCGCAGCCAAGGACATAGCCGGGCAGCAGGGACAAGACTCACCCTCATGCCCCATAGCATGCAGATGATGCTGCGGGGTGTGGGCGGAGGGCGTGGCTGCCATGGCGCTGCAGGGCTGCCTTGGCAATCTGCTGCGGCGGGCCATGGAGGTGGTACGTGGCCCTGTGGGTGGGCAGGGCAAAGGGTGGGCAGGGGCGGAGCAGGCAGGGTGGGAGGTGGAGCAGGGACGGGGGGCAGTTTTGGGGCACTCGGTCTCTAAAAGGTTCACCATCACTGACATAAACCCTCAACAGAAAAAGGAAATCCATAAACTACATTAAACAATAAGCAGCCAGGTCCACTGATTATATAGTCCATTTTCCAGAAGGTAAACTCATCTATGACTATGACCAACACCCCCAAACCCCCCCCAAGTTTTTAAATTTTGCCTCAAATCTTATAGGATTAAGACTACCTTATCTTGGGGGCTGGGGGGAGGTGATTGTTCCCAAAGGCAGATACTACAACATAAAAGATTCACCTTCTTGATCCCATAAGAGGACATTATATCAAAGAGGAAACATGCCCATCTTCTGAGAGAATGTAGGAGGGTCAGAAATAACTACAGACAGATGGTCCTCCATTGCTATGGAATGGAACCAGCACCTTGAATTTCATCCAGAAAGCAGTTGGAAGCCAGTGCAGTTTATAAAGTAGGGGTGTTATGTGGACATATGACAATGTGCCCATTACTTCCTATACTGCCACATTCTGGACCAAATTCAGCTTCCAGATATTCTTGAAGGGCAGCCTCGTGTAGAGCACATTACAACTGTCTAATTAGTATGTTAATAAGGCACTTGTGACTAAAGTAGACCCTCCCAATTCAGAAATAGGTGCAACTGGCACACTGGCCACAACTACTATCTGCTTCAAAAACATAAGTTATGTATCCAGGAGGAGCTGTATGTGGTGCACCTGTTATGAGTGTTCTAATGAAACCTTCCCTAGTATCAACAGTGGAAAATCACTGGTTCCATGCTGAGATTCCTTATTCATCAATATCATTTTATGTTGAAAGAAGAGAGGACTTTATCTGAAGGATGGAACCAATGAGGACTATCCAGGCAGCTTCTACACTGGAATATTTCTTTTGTTTTAAGGTTTTTCTGTGAGTGACAGAAGCTTGCCAACTTTGGCTGCTGGCAAACAAACAAACCAATTTTAGTAGGGTAACAAATACAGAACAGTCTACTGGGAAATACCAGGTATCGGGCATTTCTAGACTGGCTAGGCAAGAAAATGGAAGAATAGACTTCTAAGGACAAACATACTAACACAGAAGAATTCTAGTAACTGATATGAATCAGATAAAAGACCTATTTATAGTGAAATCAAATTTCAAATTCTTCTATTTCTTTCTTATGACCACCCATACAACAAACTAGAACACATTCTCCTTTGAGTGGAATGGATGATTTAAATTTTTCTCTTGTTTTGATGGCACAATTGATATGGGATCACTTTTTTTGCTTGTGTTCATAGGAGACCTGGCTTTAATATTGTGGCCAGATGCTAATTTGCGAAGTAAAGGAAAGAAGAATTACAGGGGAAAAAAAAAACGGTACTAACATATTGTTGCCACCAAAAAAAGGGGGGGGGTCTTTCTGTGTTGTCACCAGATGGTGAGCAAAACCCAAGCAAGTTTTTACTTTTTTTGTGTAACCTCTGGGGATATTTAATTCAGATGGAATTGATGTGGAGGAAAGGAGTCTTATCACAATCAAGGCAGCTCAGTATCCTCTATGTTTACGCCTTGTCCACACTTACTGTGTTTCCCGGAAAATAAGACCTGTTTCTTTCTTTCTTTCTTTCTTTCTTTCTTTCTTTCTTTCTTTCTTTCTTTCTTTCTTTCTTTCTTTCTTTCTTTCTTTCTTTCTTTCTTTCTTTCTTCCTTCCTTCCTTCCTTCCTTCCTTTCTTCTTTCTTTCTTTCTTTCTTTCTTTCTTTCTTTCTTTCTTTCTTTCTTTCTTTCTTTCTTTCTTTCTTTCTTTCTTTCTTTTTTCTTATTTATTTATCCTCCAAAAGAGGCACCAGATCTTATTTTTGGGTGTGGGGGTCTTTTTCCACTCACCTCGCAGCAGCAGCCCTGACAGCCTTGCCCAGCCAGCCCACTTCTTCTGTGGCTGAAGGAGCAGCTTCATCTGCAGCTGAGAACCGAGCTATGGATTCAATCCATATCTTGGTTCTCAGCTACAGAGGCCTTCTAGAAAGGCCTCTGACTGTGAAATGCAGGCTGAGCTCCCTTCTCAGCTGCAGAATGAAGCTGTTCCTTCCGATGAGGCAAGTGTCAATCCATGGGAGGAAAAGAATTACAGTTTGACACAAACAGGAAAAAAAAATCTGCAAGGTTCTGATACAACAAGAAAAATGGAATGGACTATAGAATTATCAGGAGAACCATCACAGTTTGTGAGACAGAAAGTATTCATTTTACTTACTTCATCTTTTATATTCCAAACAACTTTTGTAGAAATACAGGAATTGCTGGATAAGCAGATTACATCAGCTTGGAAAATTGCTCGGCGAAAGAAGAAGACCAGAGACAGATACAAGAGATTTGACTTGCCCTACCAGATGGACTATTACATGAATAAACATTTGTTTGAATATGGCTAAAAGAACAGAGATTTTTAACATAAAGGGGCCTTATAACAAGAAGGATAAGAGATTTAAGTAATATAGCATGTTCTATAATATATGAAATGTTAAAATAGCAGGTTGATGTAACTTTTATTAATATAAGTGAAATATAAACGGATTAAAAAGATATTATATCTAGATGCTATAAGATAGATAAAAGGTATAGTATTTTTATAATGCATGACATAAAATATTGGGATGATGTTCCTAAATGGGAAGATTTGGACAGTTAGATGACTAATATGAAGAAATTATGACTGATAAGAATTAGATTGAATATAAGGGAATTTAAGCAAACAAAAATTATAAAAATAGGATGCATGCTGAACTAATGAGATGATGGTTATGAGAATAATATAAGCTGAAAAAAATGTTATATAGAGAGATTATTATTATTTGTATAAATATAAAAAATGCTTGTATCTAATCATTTATATATTGAAAATATTAAGAATGATATTTTGGCTAAGGTTGAAGAAGGAGAATACAAATGGGAGAAGGGAAGATCAAAAAGATATATCATTAATTAATATATTACTTATAGAATTATCAAATTTAATTATTATTGATTGTTAATTAATTATTGCCCTTTTTTCTTGTTAAAATATAAACCAAGACAACACACTGTACACCAGGCACTGGAGATTGTTATAGTTAAAAACCAATAAAATATTTATATAAAAGAAAATCCATGGGAGGCCTGACTGCAATGGTAAGCTCCACCCTCCCACCCTAGCTTGATTTTTAGGCTTGTGCCTCACCCAAAAATTAGGGCTTATTTTTGGGGTAGGGCTTAAATTAGGCTCACCTCCCAAAATCAAGCTAGGGCTTATTTTCGGGGTAGATCTTACTTTTGGGGAAACACACAGTACTTTTTAAGTGCAGTAGAAGCAGAGGATTTTTGAAAGGTTTTGATGAAAGATGGAATATGAAGAGTAATCAGTGAACCTGTAGAATTAATTGTCTGACTGTTTCTTATTTCTTGGCTTTATATATAAATAGTAGAAAATGGCCTTTAAAAAATGAATGAATTTGATTTGATTTTACTTATAAGAGCCTTCCTCTAGGACAGCTTGGGACAGAGTACTTGGCTACCAGCAACTCTTCTTTTAAACATTAAACTTGTCTTTGCCTCATTGAATTAAGATGCTTTTCCCCCTTGTCTTTTCCCCTTCTCCATTTATTTATTTAGATGGATGATGATGATGATGATGATGATGATGATGATGATGATGATGATATCCATTCAGTTGAGTCTGACTCTTGACAATTCTATGGGCCAGGTCTCTCCACATCTTCCTATCTTTCACTATTTCTTGAGTTTTTCTATACTGGCTGGTGTCAACTTTGATATGTTTATTTGACCTCCATTTAAATTATTTATATAAAACATTTATATGACTGCCCAACACAGACATGGTTACTCGGGGCCCTTTACAAAAATAAGGGAACACCTTTTCAGAAGTTCCTCCTCAATATTAAATGAAATAAATTGCCACTCACAAGTAGAAAGATGGATAGTTCATGATGTATCCCCAATCATTCTGCCTATCTGCACAGCCAGACTTTCCATTCATAAATATTATAATGTGGATAATTAAAGGGCATTTACACAGTGTCACATAGTCACCCAAACAAAGCATCATAAAACTAGTTTGAACTATTGGGGGCAAATGATTGTGCAGATGGGTTGGGGCTTACATCATGTAGTATGCTAGTGAGGCAGTCATCAGCATACCATAACAGAATGCCCAGGTAGATTAGATCTTTATCTTCAAATCCTCTTTACAAGAGAGAAACTTCTGCAAATGCCAAACTAATGGCAAAACCATCATCTACTTGTCCCCAGTAATTGATGTGGATCCAGAAACCAGTTGGCCACCTAAAGATTGCATGTAGTCATGGAAAATAACTGTGAATAACCCATTTTTCCTTAAGCTTTTTTTTTAAGTCAACTAAACTGATGGCCCTCAGCTCATCTTGGGGGGTTAATTTCATGAGTTAATTAGGTGCTATGTGAAGCAATACTTTCTTTTGTCCATCCAGAGCATACTGCCAATTAGCTGTCAGTGTCTGTATAATTAAAGTACAGCTCAGGGAATCAGAGAAAAGTCATTGAGTGCCACAAAGAGAAAGGACATCAGGTCTCTGTGAATTCTGAAGAACGTTTCATCAAAACTAGAACTCCAGTTTGACAGCATCTGTGCTGCCAAACATCGAGATCCTTTGGGATTTGTTTTTAATATAACTTCTTGGTTGCATTTCTATCCTTCAAACCTGTCTTCAGAAATGGAAAGCCTAACATTAAACATTTCCTGATGAATATATTAATTATTGTTCTCCTGAGCAAAGATGTTCTTGGAGGAGAAAAGGATGGCAGTTTCATATCTGAATTAAAGTCTTTTGCAAGTTAATTACACCATGATCTCTCTGGGGCAGAGACTCCTGCCCTAGATTGGGGGACTTGAAGTGGAGGAATCAGTATACCCCATAGTCTGTCCAAGTGGATATAAAAACAAAGTCCAAGAAAAAGTGAGAATTCACAGTTTATCAAGCTGTAACTGTTTTAAGTATGATGGATATATTTTCACTTGGATTTCCTGCAGAAGAGAGTAAGTAACAAAATCTGATTTATTTCAACCAAGAACATTATTTTTTCTATGTCACTTAATTCTCTGTATTTATTTATTTTATTACATTTATATGCTGCCCATCTTGCTGTCATGTGACTCTGGGTGGCTTACAACATGATAAAACAATATTATAAAAATAAAATAAAAATATAACCTTAGAATTAACAGAGAATTAGCCAAGATAGGGGATAATATACAACAGGGTAGAGGTGGGATCCACTAACTATGTCAAGAATGCTGCACTCCCATCTGGTCCCCAGGCCAATTGTCAGAGATGGGTTTTAAGGCCCTTCCAAAAGGTCAGGAGTGGGGTGGTGGATCTCACCTCAAGGGGTACAATGTTGTAGTAAAGGCTCTTCTCTTGGATCCCACCAATCAGAATTCTTTGACTGATGGGGTCCATAGCAT
Organism: Protobothrops mucrosquamatus; assembly: GCF_001527695.2. NCBI lineage: Eukaryota > Metazoa > Chordata > Lepidosauria > Squamata > Viperidae > Protobothrops > Protobothrops mucrosquamatus. The sequence continues at coordinate 117,362 of NW_015386708.1, forward strand.
GTCATTTCTGTCGGCACAAGTGAGATAGGCTAATTTCATTGGAATGAGATGGTTTTTTCAGGTAACCTGGGAGCTCCTAGTTCCCCAAAAGGCCATATTTTGGACATCTGCACAATCCAAAGAGCAAGACGCAGTTGTTCCATGTGTTTCAGTTCTTCTGTGGGAAATTCATCTTTACATCTGAAACTGCTTAGAAATTATGTATAGCAAGATCTTTGACCCACATTGTTCTTCAGTGATAGAGCTCTGTGTATGAAGGTTTGGGGGGAGAGAGTGTATAGCAGGGGTGTCAAACTCGCAATGACACGTGATGTGTCGCAACGTATCACAACTTTTTTGTCATTGCCAGCAATGGGGTGGGTGCGGTTTCGCTATGATGCATCCGGCCTGTAGGCCGGCAGTTTGACACCCCTGATCTACAGCCATCTTCAGAGCAAAAACTATAAATATGGAGAAAAAACAAGATGTGTGCTGTGGTTTTTCTCCCATGTATATGTTTACTTGAAAGACCAAAGTATAAATGTAACTATGCTACCCTGAATTGAATTATTGAACATGCATGATCAGAACAGTTTAGACAAGATTCCATTAGTGACAAGCTCTGTGCTTATTTTCATCGAAATTTAATTATATCTCAAAACTAGGCATTCTGGGAAAGCATGGCAAGATTAAAAGACTAGTCAAGGATATCATAATGCCCTCCATGCTTGGAATTTCAAATATAAGAGGAGTATCATCATAAGCATGTAGATTTGTAAGGTTCATCAAGTCCAACCCTTGCCCAATACAAGAATAAAAAAAAACATGCCTGATGGGTTACTATCAATTCTCCCTGCTCAAATCCAATTTAAGGTTAATAGCATTTTGCCCATTCTACTGTTGAACTATTCTTCTAGTTGGAAAGTTTTCCTTATCATTTTACTGGCATTTTCCTTCCTGTAATTTAAAATGATCACTCCATAACTCTGCAGTGATAGAGAACAGGTTAATTAAAATAGCTGTTTCCTAGACAGCAGATATAAAAAAATAATAATATGGTGGCTACAACTGTACAATACATGAAAAAGTGATTGAGTTTCAGTCATATGGTTGTGACACCATGTTGTGAGCCTCTGAGAAATCTTTTTCTTATTTTTCTATTGATGTTCCCAGTGCTGATGGGATGTTCTCAAAATTCCAGATTTGTTCCTTTGTTAAAAAAAAGTCTGGAATCCCTGGAATAATTTCACTTAGACCTGACAAGCCTATCAGTCTTCCCCCCAAATGGGTGCTGAAACTCTTTTATAGAGTTAAATTCACAGAGGAAAATGAGAGGCAATTACTTCTGTAGTGCTGATTAGTCTCTAATTTAGTCCATTAAATGCACAGTCTTGTTCTCACCAGTTCTATTGAATTTTTTTTTAAATAAATAAATAGAAATATGATGCAGGAAGATAATCTATCTTTCTAGCAGTTTCCATCAACTTTGTTTAATTGTGGTCTTTTAACAGCACAGAGGGAATGAGTTGTATACACCTCCTTCCTCTCTTTTAATTACCTCTATATTTTGTATCTCTGAAGGAAATAACTACTGATCTAATTGAAGGCATTTTATTTATTGTAAAGAGGGAGAAGCATGTACGAGATACAGTTTAAATTAGATGTTCACAGATTATAAACACTTCAGTTACAATTCATTCTGTCTTTCATTCAGATGTAGATGACAGACAGAGATGGGGAGAAAGGAGGTGGGGAGGGAAGATACTTAACAGGGCTTAAAAGTTTGTGAACTCTTTTGAATTGTCAGGATTTCTGCATAAACATGACCTAAAACATGATCTGTTTTGTTTTTTCACACTAGTCCTAAAACTAGATAAAGAGAATCTTGTTAAACAAATGAGTGTTGAAGGAAAAGTCTTCATCATGATTCATCCAAGCTGGGGATAAACAACATGGCGACTGCTTTAGAAAGAAGGTTGCAGTTTGTTGAAGAGCCAAACAGTAAGATGTTTCTGGCAGGAAAGAGGGGGGGAAAAGGACTGAGCACATGTGGGTAGTAGGTTTTTATACCCTCTCAAGCCTTTTCTTTGAAGTAGTTTCCTGTTCCTGTTTCAGGCTTTGTATTTCCTGTGTCGCGTATTCTGAGTCTGGGTGTGCCTTTCTGGTGGTGGGTTAATCCTATTATGTCCCAAGGGTTATATCCTGCTTCTCTGGTGCTGGAACTAATGACTCTTAGAGTTTGGGTAGGGTATGCAGATTTTAAGTGTCTTTGTCTTCTCCTAGCTGGGGCCTTTCTGATGGTTTACATCTGCATTTGTATAGAGCTGGCTTCTGCTTGGGACAGAGACACTTGGGGGCAGGATTGGTTTCTGCTTTTAAAATCCTTTTGAGGAAATATATTTTTCTGCCCTTTTAATATTTCCTTCTCTGGGGGGCTGACTTCCCACATGAGTCAAAACCATTATACTTATTCATTTATTTATTGAGGAAAATAATTGAGAGCTACATATTTGTTTGTGGAAAAAGTATCAATAATTTGTGTGCCCCCCCCCACCTTGGATAGTAATAACTGCATTAATTGTTGCTCAGCTTTGCATGTCAGCTTGGACGGAGTTTAGACTAGAGGTCCCCAACCTTTTGGGCACCAGGGACCAGTTCCGTGGAGAGAGATTTTTCTGCAGACAGGAGGGGGCATGGTTTTGTGTGCTGCCTGCATCTTGCGGATGGGGCTTTGCTTGTTTGTGTTGACCTGTTGCTGGCATGCCGTGGCCCGGTACCAGTCCATGGACCGGGGGTTTAGGACCCCTGGTTTAGACCATTATAAACAGAGGGGGTCAAACTGGTGGCCCATGAACTGGATGCATCACGCACAGGCCAGGCCCACCCCAGCTCTGCAAAGGCAAAAAACATTACAATATGTCACGATACGTCACATGATGCGATCGAGTTTGACATCCATCATTATAAAAAACAGCTGCAACTCAAGGATGGTGGTGGGCTTCCTCACATGAACTACTCATCTCGGGTCATCTCACAACATTTCTATATGATTAGGTCAGACTATTTCAAAACATTAATTTACTTATCATACCTTTATTATTTTTTTATAAATACCTCAAGGGGACAATAGGATTCCTCCTCCTATTTTCCCCACAACAACCCCTAACCATTTTTTGGGTCATGCAACTTGTTTTAGGTCATTGCCATGTTCCATAATTCACTTTCCCTTAAGCTTCAATTCAGATATCAGGTATTTTCTTGTAGAATTTGCTGGTACCATTCAGAATTCATAGTTCCAAAAATGATAGCAAGCTCTCCTGGTCCAGAGGCAGCAAAGCAGACCCAAACCATAATACTTCCACCACCATGTTTTACAGCTAGGATAAGATTTTTATGCTAGAATGCAGTGTTTGCCTTTCATTAAATATGACACTTTCAACTCAAGCCAAAAAGTTCAATTTTGGACTCATCTATCCACAGAACATTCTTCCAATAGCTTTCTGGCTTATCCACATGATCTTTCATAAACTGTAGATGGGCAGAAATGCTATTTTTGCCCTTGTAACCTTGCCACACACAATATTATTGTTCAGTATTTTTCTGGAAGTGGTCTTATGAACACTGGTGTTTGTTAATGCAATAGTGGTCTTTCATCCTTTATATGTTACCCTGGGGTTCTTAGAGATCTCCCAGAGTATTGCAAACCTTATTCTTGGTGTGATCTTGGTTGGTCAAATCCATTCCTGAGTAGGATAACAATGGTGTTGAATTGCCTTCATTTGTACACAATCTGCCTGACAGTGTATTGCTAGAATCCAAACTCTTTGGAAAAAGTTGTGTAAACTTTTCCAGCCAGGTGAGCATCAACAAATATTTTTGGAAAATCCCTCAGAATATCCTCCTTTGTTCAAGCCAGGACACATTTCCATATATTTATGTTACAAAGATCAGCCTCTAATAATGAATACCCAGAATTCTGTTCTTTATATGGCAGGTCAACCCACGCTCCCACCTGATTATCATCCCATTGATTCAAACACCTGACTCTAATTTTATTTTTAAATGAGCAGGAAGGTTCACATATTTTTATCACACACAAATATTTAGTTTTGGATCATTTCCCACAATAAATAAATGAACAAGTATAATATTTTCACTCATTTGCTTAATTAGGTTCTCTTTATCTAGTTTTAGGACTTGTGGAGAACAGATCACCTTTTAGGTCATATTTATGCACAAATATTGAAAATTCAAAGTGTCTGAACTTGGCATAGAGATATTTTATGCCAGTTTTTTCATATTTACTAGGTCTGGAAGCAGCCTTTTTTTAATTTAAAGAGGTGATCAGGTGCTTCTTTGTAAATATATATAAAGAATATAAATATCCTTGGACAGAGTGCATGCTTCTCTACAATATTGCAATTAATTTACTCTTACACTAAATCCTGCTACTTCACATGGATCATGATTAAGTCAATTTTTTTTTACTCAGTTTGGTGAAGAAGAATTTGATTTATTTATTTTTCTTCCAAGGAGAATGGCATGTTGGGTGAACAATAGCAATAACAATAGCACTTAGATTTATATACAGCTTCATAGTGCTTTACAGCCCTCTCTAAGCAGTTTTACAGAGCCAGCATATGGCCCCCAGCAATCTGGGTCCTCATTGTACCAACCTCAGAAGGATGGAAGGCTGAGTCAACCTTGAACCAGTGAGAATCGAACTGCTGGCAGCCAGCCGCCAGCAGAAGTAGCCTGCAATACTACTGCATTCTAACCTCTGCACCATATAATATTGTTGCAATTATTTAGTGATGAGGCACTCAAAGGCAGTGTGTGAATGTTCAGATTTTGTTGTCCAGTCTTCTCTCCATCGATTTTCAGCATTCTGACTTCTTGTGCTTCCATTCTATCATAAGGGAAGACATCAGAAAGTCCAAGACCCTTTTTTTAGTATTGAATTTCCTGTGATCGTTAAAAGACAGACATATTCTTCAGAAATTCTTTGAAAATATCTCTCTCCCCTAGACATTTTGGGAGAAAATATTCAAATTGCAGACAATTTTGAAAGGCCATTTGTACCCAGTTCTTCTTTAAATCTGTATTCAGATATCATCCAACTGTGTCAAGATTGTAATTCCCATTATTATGAAAAGTCTCTTCCCAACACATCTGGAAAGCAGCAGAGTAAAGAAAGCTGATGTTAATTTATAAAGTCACTAATGTATGTTGTGTTTTTATAGTAATTTTTGTTAATTCTTAATAATAATCTACTTGTTATGATTCCAATTTGATTTTGCTAGCCATCCGGATCATTTTCTTTAATGAGAAAGTGGTTCTAAATATTTTAGTGAATAAATTAATAATAACAGCAAAACTATGTTCAGAAGTAATAGGAATGTGCTACACTAAGGACATTTAAAATTTGCCTTGCTTTTGCTGATAGTTTATTCCTATGCATTGCCACACTGCCACAGCATATTCAAACCAAGACTCATAAAAGTGGCTATGTGATTTTTGCAATTTAGATCCATATAATTGTACATCTCACATATTATTATCTACCACCAGCCTCAAGTTGTACATTATTATCTCCAATAAAGCAAGTGTAATACAGACCAAAAGAAATCAGTTATAATAAAACAGATAATGGCACTTTCTATGTGCTACTATAAACTCTTTAATCTGCATAATTAACCACAATACCATTGAGAAGGCAGTAGAATGGTAAAAAGCATAAACTAATACATTTTGCAATCAAAATATTGAAGTCATGACAATCATAAAGTGGCAATGTTTGGAGAATACTTTTAACCAGTTCATTAGAAAATCCAATGGCTATATTTCAGTTTATATTAACCCTAATTAATATTAATCTTAGTTAATTATATTGGTTAAGACCATAACCTATTTATTTCTGGGTCTGACTTCTCCAAAGTTACCATTTTCTTTTGCAGTGCTTTGAAATGGGATAACTTCATCTCAATCTTTTCAGGTAGACTACATAATTAAACAATCTCTATAAGGACTACTAGAATTCTATTATTTCACAGAATATTAACAGAATTTTGAAAACCTGTCAGAAATATTTTTCCCCACCTCTTAAACCAAAGAAAATCAAGGTGGTATAGTTATGAGTTTCCTCCTCTTTCCCTCATCCTTTTCAGGTGTAAGCTGGTATTTATATAATCTCCATTTGACTCTACATTCATGCCTCATTTGACTGATTATTTCCCACTGAATGGAAATATTGCTTTTTACATCTCAACTCAACATCTCAACTCCTGGGCTTTAACACCCTAAAGCAGTGGTTCCCAACCTTTTCTATACCCCGCACCCCTAGAACGCTTCTGATATATTCTCGTACCCCTTACAAAAGTTTGAAATAATGGCAACGGATTATGCATATACACTATAATTTTGAAAACCCAAGTTTTCGCACCCCCTGGAATATTGTCTTGCACCCCCAGGGGGTGCGAGCACCCTTGGTTGGGAACCCCTGATCTAAGGGCTCCTTCAGCAGAAGTAGTATCTTCATAGCTTTGCAGGTTAAACACTCCATTTTTCTTCCAGATGACCAGACACAACACAACATGAGGGAAGGATGTGGATGAGGACCAGTGATGTAATTTCTCTTGTATGGGCTAATCGTGAGAAATGTTCTGTTACTGTAAAACCTGTGGCAGCTGAAGGCTGAGTAGATACCACCTGACATCTTACTTCTTTTTTTCTTATTCACTGAGGGGATGGGGTGAAGATGAATATTGGTTGACCTGATACTGTTTCTGAGATTGAAACTGAAGGTGATATGGAAGGGACCCATCCCTTGCCATTCAGACACAGGTACATAATTAGATCTCTATGTCAACATCATCCACATCCATACTTATCTACCTATTTCTATTTATTAGGATATGTAGTAACAGGATTGATGTGGCTTCAGAATTGCTGATCTCCACAATACAGAATAATAAAACGTCTGCATAGTTCTTATACAAATAAGAATAGGAAGAAAAAGGGAGGGAAGGGAAGATACAACATTGCCAGTAGGATTCCAGATATAAATTGTAAATGTAATCCATGCTATCATTTCCTTTGTTATTGTTAGCTGCAGCTGTAAACAGACAAAAACAAATGTGTTTATAACTACAAAGGGAAGTGCTAAAAAAAAAACCACCCTCTCCCTCCTTCTTTATTTTATTTAATGGTTGAATGTGTTCATTAGAAGCATCCTTGTAAGCTCTTATCCACTTCTAAAGACTTGTTCTAGAAACTGGCAGAAAGAAATTGCACATATAAAAAGAGAGAGAAAGAACATAAGGAACCCTTTCTTATGGACTTGCTTTAGCCTGTTAAGAGCTATGTGAAAGATTATTTCTATCAGGAAAACAGGAAAACGATGTTTGTTTTGGGGATGAGTGGGTGGGAAAATGCTATTTAATTGGCAGTTAAATGTAGAAGACTTGCATCATGTATGAATGAGTGTTTAGCAGTCCATTGCAATTGTACATTTTTTAAATGTTTGCCAATGTGTTAGAGCAGCTCCTAACACTATGGGTAATGAAGCAATTGCTTTGAGCAGTGGGCTGTGACAGGCAGTGAAGTGGAGCTAAGTCTTCACCTGCAGCTCTTTTGAGCAACCATTCAGAGCAACCTAAGATGCACAGCTCATTGAAACAGCCACTGTCCTAGGCAGTGCCATAGCAATATATATTAGTGTGTGTGTGTGTGTGTGTGTGCGTGTGTATGGTGGCCAGCTGGGAAAGAACATAAGAGCACTTTTGTCTTTAGTCATGTCTAGTGTTTTCTGTAATATCCCCAAAAGCTAAGTCCAATAATGTTAGAGAATGACTGGAAACCCAGCATTCAGACATATCAGCCATCAACAAGTATATAGAGATAAACAACATCTACATACCATTCAAAAGAGACTATCCAAAAGCTAACACCTCTGGACCTGCAATCAACAATCAGATAAGCAGGCATTAACAATAAGCAGTAAACAATACCCCAATCAAGGAGCTACCAACTCAAGTAAACAACAGCCAAATCAAGGAACCATCAAGAATACTCCATTAACCGAGCAAGCCACTAATATATTAAAAGAGGACAAATTCCACTTCTTTCTATCACTGATGAAGTTACCTAGTTGGGTAGTGAAACATTTGCAAGAAAACAACTAAGATCAGAGAGTACCAAGGACCCCATACTCCCCCAAAGTTCCATGTGCATCTACAGCTGTGCTTAAAAATTCAACAAATCTACAGATCTATAGAGGTGCCATGCTCTACCTTCCATCCCATTGAGAGATCAAATAGATATATTAAAATATATAAATACATATAAACATGGTGACAAATGTTAACCATATTTATTCCATAGATTATTTCTAAGCAAAAATGAAAACAAAAGTGTAAAATGGGGTGGGAGAAAAGACCTGCAGATAAAATTTTAAGGCTCCTTTGATGGAGGCAATTTACCTATTAGGATGTCCACTGAATCACTATTGGTCAAAAGGGTGAATTAGTATTTGTTTACAAGGTCTGGGATTCTGAAGTCATGAGTATATATATTATGCACATATCTGAGGACTTTGAAGGAAATGGAATCAATTAAATCTGTGTCAATAATAATGATCTACTAGGAGATAACAGCAGAAATAAACATCCACTGTCAATCATAGATTCCAAGTTCGGGTGTTAATTAAATGCAAACATAGCAACTGTATAAATAGACAGATTAAGAAGGATGGGATAACTTAAAGAGAAATCATGTAATTATATGAGACTTCTCTGGAAGTTGGAGAAAGACTTGATTAAGTGGAAAACCACTGGACAGTTAAAGGTGAGAAGAACTGGAAGAATGAAGATTATCCTCATCTGTACTCATCTTACAAATGAAGGCAGAGATAAAAGTGTAAGGATGTACAGTAGGTGGCTTTAAATATGGAGTGGATAGCCTGGAGTCTCAAGGCCACTTGCAACTTCCAGACCTCTGTAATTAAACAGTGAAACTTCTCAAAACCAGAAGAAAATACTTACATAATATGTTATAGGTGGCCCTCAACCCCACACCAAATTTCATGTGATCTGGAATATAAAACATTGCCACTGGAATTTTGAAATTGTGAGAAACTCTGGTGTTGTATCCTGGAATAAAGGGATGCTGGTATAAGAAATGAATTATGGGAATAAGGTTACTGGTGTGGTCAATAATAGGACTGCTTAATAGCAAAGCTGGAGAGAGTTGAAGGAAGACAGGAGAAAGGCCTAGAGAAAATCCCTGCTATATTCTAGTATAAGGTGATTGTGGAATGTAGTCTCAATTCCCAGAAGGGAGGTAGCCTATTCCAGAGGAGCAAAAGACAATGAAGTTTAGATAGTTTGTCTGAAAGAAAGAGTCAAAACAACTCTTCTCTAGTAGTTCACAGAGTATATGTCTAATGGTAAGTAGTCTGCTTTAGTTTGGCAAGAATTATGTCTATAGAAGAAGAACAATAAGGGACATTGCTTAGAAGAACCTCAGCAGGTCGCCTTGGTTTTTGGAGCCTGACAATCACTATAGTGTGCTGCACCAAAGTTGTCACTGAGAGAAATAGGACTACCATATCTGGGCTGCAAAATTTAAATGACCACAAGATGTCTATGGAGATTCTCAGTTATCCAGGTCATGGTTATCCCAAAGGTGCTTTTTCAAAAGGCAACTGGACTTTCTTTTTCCTTGAAGACATTCCACTTCTCATTCAAGAAGCTTCTTCCATTCTGACAATCAGAACTGAAAAAAATATTTTGGATGAGAAGCAAAATGTCTTCAAGGAAAAACAATGACCAGTTGCCTTTTGAAAATCATTTTTGTTTTGACCACTACATGGTATCAAAGAAACACAGGAATCTTTTATTCTTTGTCTGTTGGCTGTCCAGGTGTTTGCAGCTCCATTCTCCGAGCTAGCTGTTTGTTCCCAGAAGTTTAGCTCCTGGACAGCAAGCTTGGAGAATGTACCCCTGCCAAAACCTACAACCTGAGCTACAAATATTCTCAACAATCTCTAAGAAAGGTTATATTTTTCAATAAAGGGCTATTGAAGAATAGTCTTCAAGGAAAGCAAACCATCTTCTATGCTGTTAGATCCTAAGGAGCAACATTGATTAGAAAGGTGAGCATCCTCAAGAAAACAGGGAAGCAAATGATGGCAGCTAGCCATCAGCCCATGTAGGTCATTTATAAATCCTTATCACTGAGAGATGAAAGAGATTTTCCTGTATGCTGGTAGCATCAAACAGCCTGATGATCTGGCAGATGTTAAAGAATTCATCAGACTACAAAAGCCTTTCCTATCTAGATAGGTTCAAAAGCAATTTATACCATGTGGGTGAGGAGACAGGCTGGAGACAGGCAGGGTTGCACAAGAAAAGAAGGGAAGGTCATTGTGGCAAAACAAATAGTCTGTCTCACTGAAGTTAGATTTGGAAAGAAAGGTTTTGGCCTGAACACAAGGAACACACCAACAGCAGGTAAGCAGAGCTGCAGCATGGGATGTAAAGCTTGTGAAGTCTTGTGAAGTACTTTTCCCCAAAAAAACAGACAATCTGGCATTTGAAAAAAAAAGATGGGGGGGGGGAGAGAATGAAAGAGAGATAGGTAACAGGTGCCCAGCAAGATGAAAAGGGGCTTTGCAACTATAGGGTGAAAGGAAGATGATATGGTGAAAGAAAAAGCTTTTTTTGGAATACAAATGGAAAACAACTCTGATATGTATTTATTTATGTGGGAGAATGATCATGAATAAACATTAATATTCAAGCCGATGGGCAGTGGGCCTATTTTGAAAATACAGTGCAGTTACTTAGTTCTGACATTTAAGAATCACTGCTGCTTCATCCCCACCTTCCACTAAAAACCGAGAGGAGGGGAGAGGAAATTCAAAACACGTCATCAAAGAATGAGATCTATATATAAAAAAGAAGCTTTGTGTTTTCAAAGCATTTTACTGACTAGAGAGATAATAGAGGTATGTTTCCATTTCAGATTCTAATAGCTTTGGACAGATGTTTCCACCAAAGTGGACTCTGAGTGCAAGATCTGCAAAGCTTTGTTTAATGATCCAAATATAAGATGACACAAAGATGTAGACAAAAGATGGGTTCATTCTGTCTGCTGAGTCAATGTATTGCCTTGTTTGAGGCTTTGTATGATATGTGAACTCAGCCACCAGATCTCCGAACGTGGATATAATGTATTCCTCCCAAACTCTTCATTGAAAGGAAAAGAAAGGCTGGGGAGAAAACAAAGCAAAAGTACTGAGTTGTGACTGAGTCTGTAATTTTGCATTGTGAGCAGTTGAGGAACCAGAAGCCTAAGACCACTGTGTTTTGAAGGAGGGAAGCTACACTTTTTCAGTATGCAATATTTTTCTAGTTTATCTCTCTCAGCAGCTGAACATGTTTTTTTAAAGGGTGCTGTCTGCCAGCTTAGGAGGATGTAGCATGAGCTGCTTGTTTGCAACCTTCATGTAGGAAAATGTGTGATAGAGAAGGTAGAGGGGAGATAAACAACCAGAGGAGAAAAATTTTCATAGTGGCAGTAGCAACTGGCAAATTTAAAGAGAAAGAAGTCAACAGTAGCAGTTGGTGCCCAATGAGCTTAGTGGGAGTACAGACATTTGGCTCTCAAATTCCCATAGATGCTAGTCTGGCTTTAATTTTCTGGCAAAAGAGTTTTTATTGCATCAAAATAAGTTAAATGACAGTAACTGGAACCAATGAGTTACAATAGGTTGAGCCAAGTAGAGGGAGAAGGGAACTGGAGAGGAAATGGGGGAAAAAGCAGAGAAAGAAATGTGTGAGAAGGAAGGTGTACAACATTCTTAACTTAGTGAAGTACTCCATTTTCTAGTTTGGCACAATACAGTGAGCCCTCAACTGCAACTGAATTGGCTGAGATTACAAAACACCCCTAAACAATAGGGTTATCTATAATGCTTTTCAATCATAGAGTCTTCAACCTCTTGGATATGAGGGACAACCAGCTGCTTCACCTACAGTAGCATGATTGAAGTGGTTGCCCATCTGTGCTGCCCTGCAGATAACTGGAGGGAAGGGGAAGGGGATTTTCCATACCAGGAGTTGCTGAGAAAATAATAGGAATGATACATGTAAACTTTGTCATGTTTGCCACATCAGCATCCTGTTTCATCTCAAACCTAGAACAAACAAGTAATTTTATTTCTGCCAACTGTGTCTGATGAGAAAGGTTCAGCAGAATCTTCAGAATTCAATAGTTTGTTTCAGGTTCCAAACAAAACCTGTCTCCCATTTTGCACCCAAACTTTGCCACAATATTTGTTTTGATATATTTTCTTGAAAGCTTAAGATTACAAAGAGCTTAAGATTACAAAGAGACTTCCGGTGGCAGGCGCCTTCGCTGGACGCAGCTGTTTGCTGCTCCCGCCTGTTTCTGCGTAAAAGCCGTTTTGACAGCCTGCATCAGCTGTCAAATGGCTTGATACCTTTCCCCTGGGCATAGGGGGAAAGGTGAGCTGCCCGAGGTAGGAGTTGAGTTCCCGAGTCGTCCCTTGTGGACGATGTAGGTGAGA
>NW_015386708.1:133561-148950 GCF_001527695.2 Protobothrops mucrosquamatus
AATGGTGGAATATAAGTTAGGTTTTTAGATAAAAATTTTTTTTATATATATATATATATATATTTCACCTACTTATGTAGAATAATACTTTGTGGAGTTAGGGATATTAATATTAGTTTACTTGTAGCTGAATAGTATCCTGGGATTAGGTTTGGGAAGTCCGGGTGGGGGGTGGGGGATAGGGGTTTTTTCAATTGCGATGTATTTGTGATGTGTTTTTTTTTATGCTGAAAACAATAAAAAATTTATATTTGAAAAAAAAAAAAAAAAAAAAGATTACAAAGATGAGGGGCAAATGACATAGAAACCTCCTAACTGTCCAACAAAGAGTTTATAAAGGAGTTGTGATAGACCGGGGGGGGGGATGATGGTCCTTTTATGACTTGTGGACTTCAACTCCCAGAATTTTGATGTCTCTGATGTCTGATGCTGGCTCGGGAATTCTGGGAGTTGGAGTCCATAAGCCATAAAAGGGCCAATGTTCCCCACCCCTGGTCTACCATCCCTGTTGTAGACAAATGCCAAAAGTCTCTTAAATTTACTTTAAAGCTGTATTGTGAAACCTTTATTTAACAGATAAAATTTAGCTATCTTTGAATGCAAAGGACCACATTTTCATCTGGAAATCCCCCAAATAATGTTGGTTGTATCCAAAATAATGCAGATGATTCAGCTACCTAGCTCACAGATGATGTTATGTAGTAGGAACATGAAAAGTCTGCAAGCCAACAACCTTGCTCAGACAGCCCAAACGCCTCTGCAGTTAAAGTTAAGTTAGTTTTACCTTAATTTTATGATGTCCATGGTGATTTACATCATTTACCCAAATGCCTCAAATTATGCCATTTGCATACATTTACATTATTTGCATAATGACATCTTTAAGCAAATGACACAAAATGTCATTTGTAGCTATGTAGTTTAGCATTTACTGGCTACTTGGGAGTTTTAGGTTCCCTATATATGGAAGTGTAGCTGTGACATTATGTATTATCTTTTAATAGTCCCTGAAAAGCCACTGAAACTTTTTAGAATACCATTGATTGCTTTCTAGCTATTTAGTCTGATTCACCACTTCAGAGCAGAGTCCCACTTCAATTTCAAATCTACTTTGATGGGGTAATTCAGCTGAACTTTTATCAAACTGAACCACTTCTTCAAAGCTTTGCACTTACCAAGATAAACACTAACCCAACTTACTATTCTCTCTCTCTCTCTCTCTCTCTCTCTCTCTCTCTCTCTCTCTCTCTCTCTCTCTCTCTCTCTCTCTCTCTCTCTCTCTCTCTCTCTCGGTATAAGCACCTTCCACATCTTTACATGACATGATTAAGTTAAATGTGTGCTGTGAGAACACAAGAAACAGAATTCAAATAGTACTCCATAAGAATGTCAAGTGAAAGCAATCTGAGTGAAGACTGGCAGAAAGGAACAATACAAAACAAGGAATCTGAGATCCTTCGTCCAGAATTAGATATAGATTCAAATATATTTTGGCTGTCTGCTATGATATAAATAGATCTAGCTAAACAACAAGTGTTACTCTGGTCACAGTAATATTTTATTATTCCAGTTGTTGCTGAATTATACATCCCTGGTACCTTTTACAATACGCCATGAGGACTGAGTCTATTTTAGTGATTTTTCAAGGGCCACATGTTTGGAATTCATTTCCAAGAATTTTCAAAATAGGCAGATTGGAGCATTTTGAGAAATTCCAGATTTCTGCATTGTGCCTGCACAGAAGAAGTCTGAGTTAGTGCAGAGTTTCCGAACCTTTCCAGCTTTGTGGATCAGCGGGGGTGGGGAGAGGTCTGCAGAAGTGGCTGGCAAGCATGGGTGCACATGCAGCTCCATTTGTGTGAGCGCAGGTCACACAAGTTTCTACAGCCCAGATGCAAACAGCTCATGGCCCACTAGTAGACCACAGCCCAGAAGTTAGAGATCTTGCGTTAGCTTCTTTTGGCAAAGAAACATCCTGACAAACAGGCATTGTTAGACTTCTTCTGTCTGAATTTGTCTAAAGCTTTTTAAAGATATCTAAATTGATGACCATCTCATGTTATGATTGACAGCCAAAATAAATAATTAGTGTGCAGCAATCAACCACATGGATCTGTCAGTTTTATTAGCACCGCTATTCACAAATTTAAAAAAGGAAGCAAGCTGCCAGAAATGGTTTGAGCTTAGCATCATAATTCAAGCTTGACTGAAAGCAAGATCTTTGATGAGACCTCACTCTCCTGTCCCTTTCCTGACATCTGCTTGAGCTGAAGCACCATATTGCTTATTAGCTTCCTCTTCTATTTCTTCTTCCCACCATCTTGATCACCGATAATATGCTCCGGTGGCTAATAATAATAAAAGAAGTCAGCCCTGTTTTAGCCCAAATACTTTGACTGATCAGATGCCTTGTTTCACAGCAAAAGCAAACTGTTGTATTTACAGCTAAGTAGCTAAAGATTCAGTAGATTATGGAGTCATTTAAACTGGTAGCAAAATAAATTGGGCTGTAAAAAAAGTATCCCAAAGTAGCTCTTTCATCTCTACCAGAAAACTACAGATCTGCTCCAGTTTATTGCTTCCAATTGAATGTTCTGGACCTGGTGAAGAGACTTCTCATTGCTTCTTCTGCTCCATCTATTCTCTTCTTTCCATTTGGTATATCAAAATAGCATAGTTCAATTCATAAAAAAGGATGGCAAATGCAAAATGTCTTTGCCAAGAAAATTAGTCTTGCAAATATATTTTATGACACATAAAACATCTCCAATCATATATGAAAAGGCAAGGGAAGACAACCTAAGAAAATAGTAGAATTCTGCTATTTATCAGTGTTAGAATATAGTTCTTTCATGAAAGCGGAACAGATTGTAATTCTACAGCAAAAGCCTGAGGTGAAAACAAGTTGTACCTTCTGATGTAAATCCTAAAAGATAGCTACTAAACTTCTCCAATAAATCTGAAAAATGGTATTTGAGTCTTTCAAGTGAATTTAGATTAAGGCTAAGCAACTTCAGCTGGCAATTCAGGAGTAAGCTGGAGAATTACACCTGTGTAGAAGGTTGAGCCCACAGTGGGAAATCATGCAAATTCCCATGTCATGCCTTCTGTCCTTTTTTTCTTGTATATCTGGGAAATGGGAATTTGTATTATTAGCTCATTAGCTGGGTAGGAGCTCATAGCCAACTATGGCTGATCAAAAAGAAGCTAATTGATTTGGACTGATCAATATCTAGATGGGGTCATCGGGGAACATCAAGACTGTAAACTAGATTAGTAGTAGTAGTAGTACTACTACTACTACTAGTAGTAGTAGTATGAAGAGGAGAAGAAGAAGAAGAAGAAGAAGAAGAAGAAGAAGAAGAAGAAGAAGAAGAAGAAGAAGAAGAAGAAGAAGAAGAAGAAGAAGAAGAAGAAGAAGAAGAAGAAGAAGAAGAAGAAGAAGAAGAGCCACTTACATTTTTATTTTATTGAATATAACACATCAGAGCTTTGCTAAAAACTTTGTCGCTGAGGAGAAGGAAGAAGATGAGAAGGAGAAGGAGAAGGAGAAGGAGAAGGAGAAGGAGAAGGAGAAGGAGAAGGAGAAGGAGAAGGAGAAGGAGAAGGAGAAGGAGAAGGAGAAGGAGAAGGAGAAGGAGAAGGAGAAGAAGAAGAAGAAGAAGAAGAAGAAGAAGAAGAAGAAGAAGAAGAAGAAGAAGAAGAAGAAGAAGAAGAAGAAGAAGAAGAAGAAGAAGAAGAAGAAGAAGAAGAAGAAGAAGAAGAAGAAGAAGAAGAAGAAGAAGAATGAAAACTAGATGGACAGGTCCATGAAATTGCTAATTTCTGTTTATTATTTTTAATGACCACATTTTTTGGGGGGTGTCAATGTGTCAAAACATTTTTTTTGCCAATTACATTTTTGAAGGAATCCCTCACACAGATATGCATGCAAAAGATGTTCAGAAGAGGCACATGCAAGTCTCAGGTTGACATATGTCCTGTTCCTTCTGAATTTTGTAGAAAATAAAATGGTGGCAATTAGGAAGTCAAGTCCTGATGAGTTGAATCTGAAGTTCCCCACCTGAAGTGGTAAATGGAAGCAAAGAATGTTTTTTAAGGAATATTTGCAAATAATATTTGAGCTTCATCTTGTCAACTCTTACAGAACGAACTGATGCAACTAATACAATAATTGCTGCACTTTATAGCCCAGCTAAGCCAATCACCTATGTGACACAACACTCACCTCTCCTATAAATCTCAAGCTCAAGACACCTTGTTTTGATCAAATGGGCAATTAAAGCAAGAGCTATCTATGTAACTTTTAAGAGTAACACTAACTTGATGGCACACAATAAATCTCACTCACTACCCACCTGCCAAGGATATATCTTAAATAAAAAACTTTCAACCACAACATATTTTACATTTTGGAATGCAAAGTGTGACATAGATAAGCTGATAAGATCTAGCCATGTAGGATTGATTTAGCTGGTACATGGAGGTGAGCTACAAGAAAATCTTAGGGTTGAGGGTTATACTGGCAAGTTTAAAGGGGGGAGAATCTAGAAAAAGACAATAGCAAACTGTGCATTGTTTTGCCAAGAAATCCACATAGATATGTTCATGTCCCAAATCAATCTTGAGTTGACCTAGTATACCTACATCAACAATAAGAATGGAACAAAGAGATAGATCAAAATCTATTTTTAATTGTGCAAATAGAAACATAAAGGCAGCCTTAGGGCCAAAACACACAGTCTAGGGAGAGGGAAATCAAACACTTTTGACTCCTTTGGTTAATTCTGGATTAGGGATGCAAAGCATTTTTCTTCCATGCTGAGGATTGCACTTGGTCTTCCCCAAGAGACTGTAGTGTAAAAAGTGGGTGGAGCCCTACAAAGAAATGGGCAGGACCAAGGAAAAACTGAAATAGGCTTTTTCAGTGAGTTTATATTAACCCTGGATTAATGGCATCCATTGTCATAACATTGTTCCCCATGCATTAAGTGTTTTCCCAAAGCTGCCATATTAAAATATATGGTTTTATTCTGGCATCTTGTCCTGGACTCTCAATAGTACAACCCTCTGGAGTTGCATCCAGATCAAGAATTATCTTTATATATCTTTCACCCTGTTCAGGAGCTGTTATTTTCCCCAAATACACAAACATTAGACTGCAGTCTCAATTCTCATTTCTATCTGAATACCAGCAATCATAGCTGGATTTCATCCATCCCTCTGGGTCAAAAAATAACTGGTTCTCTTGTAGCTGAATAGCTTGAATTTTCTCAAGTGCTGATAGGCAAACACTCTGTATTTCTAATTCGAATAGGAGTTAATTTAACTCATTTGTCACATGCAGCAAAGGAAACAGTTAACAGGCAGAAATAAACAATGGATGTGATGTGGAGGATGCAAGGAGGAAGGAAGCTTGGTATTTCTAAGCTAGGTTGTCATAGAAACAGGGCCTGATCTGTCTGCATTACAATCTGGAAAAGGTTGCAAAGACTGGATTTTGCAGCAAAAGGATGAAAAATCTGCTTTACAGGTCATCTACCATAAGTGTCTATATTTCTATGTCAATTTTAGAATTTTTTTACCTCAGCTCCAGATGTGCAATTCTTTTCTTTAAAAAAAATAAATTCACTTTGGACTATTATTACTATTATCAGCCATTATCATAATCATCATCTCAACATGACAAATGAAATATTTGGCACTTAGATGATTGGAAATTATATGACAAGTGAAAGATTCACTTCAGTCATTTTCTATTCTGCACTCAGGGTGACCAAAGGACATTGAGAGAGAAAGTAATAGCAGCAGTCAAGGTCAGTCCCTCAAAGTCTGTACAAAGTTGTTGCCAAAAGAAAAACCAGGTTTAGTCTGGGAGGCAAAAGCAGATGTACCATAGTAAGAAGAATATAGAGAGTTATGGTTCAATAAGGGGGACCAGAAAGAGGAACTTTGTAGAGATAGAAGAAGTGGGATTTGAGGTTCACCAAAAACATATTCCTTCTCATTCTTAGAAGCCAGTGAGACATGACACCTAAAAACTACAGCAAAGCTCCTAACAGGCAACAAGTGGGGAAAAAAATACAAAAGAGAAGCATTATAGTTTCTTCCTCAGCAGAATTATTCAAATCCTTCTCCCACCCTGTGCTAACTTCAGGTTTATGAGAGTTGAGGAGTCAAAACAATTCTCTTTTCCCTGGTCCCTCAGGCATCTATTTCTGCCTTCCTTCCTTCCAACTATCAACAAGTACTGAGATTTTTGTCAGTACAATTTCCAGTTAAAGGTATATTTCTATATTATTCTGTAGATATCTGAGGAGCCTGAAGAAAATGACATTTTATTAAATATATGTTAATAGGTAATCATTGTTTACTATAAGTTGATAGCAGAAAGATCACAGACATTTACAATCAGACACTCCAATTCGATATACATAGGTTTAGCTATTAAAAATATACCAGCATCCCTGTTGAGTAGCAGCTTCCCTGTCCAAGATCCTGGACCTCACTGCTGGGCTGGCAATGGAATTTCCCAGGCTTGTATTTTTGTGCAAATCTAGATTTGCATACGTGTCACCTCTCTTGCAGGAGTTGCATTTGGTTGCCAATTTGCTTCTGGGTCCAATTCAAGATCCTGGTTATCACCTTTAAAGCTCTAGACCAGCAAAACGCTGTGGACAGAGTATACTTAGATTTCAGTAAGGCATTTGACAAAAGTAGACCACAACCTGCTGCTTAGTAAACTAGAAAAAGGTGGGATAGACAACAACACCATCAGATGGATCTGCAGTTCGCTGACAAAACATACTCAGTGAGTAGTCCTCAATGGTACTACACCCACATGGAGAAAAATTAGCAGTGGGGTACCACAAGGCTCCGTCTTAGCCCAGTACTCTTTAATATCTTCATTAATGACTTAGATGAGGGAATAGAAGGGGAACTCATCAAACTTCCTAACAGTGAGGACAAGTAACCAGTGGGACAGCTTGCCTTCAGAAATTGTGGGCGCTCCATCATTGGAGCTTTTTAAGCAGAGACTGGACAGCCACCTGTCTGAAATGGTATAGGTTCTTCTGCTTGAGCAGGGGGCTGGACTAGAAGACTTCCAAGGTCCCTTCCAGTTCTATTCTATTCTATTCTATTCTATTCTATTCTATTCTATTCTATTCTATTCTATTCTATTCTCCAAAGTGCCTGAAGGCAGGACAAGAAGCAACCGATGGAAACTAATCAAGGAGAGAAGCAACCTAGAACTAAGGAGAAACTTCCTGACAGTTAGAACAATTAACCAGTGGAACAACCTGCCTCCCAAAGCGGTGAATGCTCCAACACTGGAAGTTTTTAAGAAGAGACTGGACAGCCATTTGTCTGAAATGGTATAGGGTTTCCTGCCTGAGCAGAGGGTCGGACTAGATGACCTCCAAGGTCCCTTCCAACTTTATTATTATTATTATTATTATTATTATTATTATTATTATTATTATTATTATTATTATTATTATTATTATTATTATTATTATTATTATTATTTGAAGGACTATCTTTTCTCTGTTACATCTACCTGACCCCACCAGAATGGGGAGGCAGGTTCTCTTTATTAAGGAGGTCCATCTTGGTCCTTCTCTGTGTTGGCTCCCACCCTGTGGAACATCATCCTTGTGGAGATAACATTGGCCCACATTTTGACACTCATTTGAAATGCCCTAAAGACATTGTTTTGCCAGGGACCCCAGGGTGATACAGAACCCATCAAGTAGTTTGTTTGAGTATTGTCACCTGGTGGGTGAGTATTTAGTAGGGTTTGTATATGGAGTTTTTCTTCTGTGAACTACCTGGAGTTACTGTAAGTGAGTAAGGCAGCCACATAAATTTTCTCAGTAACTATAAATCAATAAAGATGCTTAGATGAGAAGTACTCAGTTGACTCAGCAGTGATCATCCTCACTTTTTAATACACTTTTTAAAGTTATATGGAGGCTTCCAGGGGAATAGCAAGGTACTCAATGAGTAGGAAACTATTGCTTAGCTAAGGGAAGGGTACATCTGGAAAATTTCAGTATATCAGTATCTGAGGATATACCAAGATATAAGGGTAGTCATGCAAAAAGTTTGTATATAGTTTTAAAGTGAGGTAGGCAAAGCCATATATTTTACATTATTGCTAAAAATCAATGAATTTCCCATATTTTTATTTATTTCTTTGATTTCTAGACCATTGCAGTCATATAACTCTCTGCAGTGCATAAGGAATGTAATGATAAACAAAGATGTAAAACATTGATGCAAACATTAGAATCAACAACCTAACTGGGACAATATAAAGATTGGCATTCTCTCCACTGATTAAATGCACACACACATACAAACACACACTAAAAAAAACTGTCTAAACTTGTTCAATTGTGCCACAATATACACTAAAAAAATCAAATATGAGTTTAAATCAGTTTAAAAAGAAAGCAATCCTATTTATTTTAGCCTACTGCCCACCTGCTACAACCCAATGTTAAATGTAGTCCATGGCCATCAAAATATTCTCCACTTGTAAACAATATTCCAAGAAGCCAAACACATGTTACAAAAAAATTACTTAAAATTATGATCCCAGGGCTTGAGGAGAACAGGACAAAAAAAAAAAAAAAAAAGAACCAGGTCCTTTGCCAATTCAGTTTTATTGATTAAGGTGTCCTGGGAGATACATTATTTCCTAGGAGATAATGAGGGGCTTAATGATGATAGAGTATATAGTCCAAAAACAGGACAGCAGCTATGAAGTGCAGAATAGAGATGATCAGCTCATCTCAAGAGGGGAAAGGGGCAACTATCCTAATTAAATCATACCAGCAACTGGAATATAGAAGAGCAATTTATTTATATTTACATATATTCCTCCCCCCCACTTTATTATTTTTACAAGTAACTCGAGGGGGAAAATGTATCCAACACACCTTACTCCCCCACCAACAACAACCATATGAGGTGGATTGGGCTGAGAGTGACTGGCCCAAAGTTACCCAGCTGGCTTTTATGGCTAAGGCTGAACTGGAACTCACAGTCTGGTGATTTAATCACTAGATTAAATTGGTTGTCTCCAAGCAATTACTAGGCTGTATTCCTTTTATTGACAACAATGCTCCTGCTTCAGACCTGAATCTCTGTGGCACCCTGGTATAAATTCCTCTCGCTCTTTGCCTATATTCAGACCCCTGGCTTGACCTTTGGACCAATTTTCAATGCTCTTTGACTAGACTGTTGGGCTGCTTGGCACTACTCATCTCTGCCTTTGAGTGCCACCTGTTAGCAGCTTGAGAATTACTCATTTTATGGGGAAAAAAAGATTTGGAACTTTCTTATTGTATACTTTGACTGCAGCAAGAATTCTATATGCACAGAAATGGAAAGATGCATCAATCCTCACCACTGCAGAATGGGTGGAAAAAGTGATGGACCAAGCAGAAATGGCAAAAAATGATTGCTTTAATTAAAGAAAAGAACCAATCCTTCTTTGTTTCTACTTGGAAACCGCTTTTGGACTTTGTGCTCAAGACAGAAAAAAAAATGAACTCTTGATGTTGGGTTTTGCTGATCTCTATAGTTTGTTGTTATAGAAATGGCTTGTACAGTATTTGTTAAGTTAGTAAAGTAAAAAGTTAAGGCTATAATTCTATTCTGTGCTTTACTGTAATGAAAAAAATTACAAGGCAATATCTTTCCCATTTTCTTTTGTATTTTATATTATGATAATTTTAATGAGAATTGCTCGTGTTATAAGGTAGTGAAAAACTAATTGAACTTACCAAAGTCCCAAATGCTTGTGTAGCTAAATATTTGCCTTATCACCAACCACAATCAAAAGTTTACAACACAGCAATAAAGACTCTTAGACTTGACATTAACATGTTTTCTATTTGCATCAACCTTCATAGGACAGACGATTATCTCATGTCCATGGTAGCTATGCTGATGAATACCACTGTAATTTCCTTAAAGCGCAAAAAATAAGGATACAGAATGAAGTTCAAAATGGCTTATTTCTAGATGATCAAAAACAATCTATACCCCCATAGGCTTTTAAAAAACAGGTTTGCCTTAACTACCACTTTCCCGTCATTTTAAACTTATTCTTCAAAATACTGCTCTATCTGTTGACTTGCCCAGGGCAGTGTTTTCCTGAAACTGAATTAAAAACCACATCTCCTTCTCTGCGGCATTTAGAATTAGAATGGAGTTTGCTGGAGACAAACACTCCCTAGTCCTCAATGCAGCCTTTGATTTGGCCTTCTTTGTGTATCACGGAGCTTTTTAACAAGAAGAAAACAATAGGGATGATTTGAAATATTTAGCCTCTTGCCCAAAATGACATCCTCTCCCATTCCATATAAAAGACGTCAGTTGGCAGGCAATTGAATCTTACTTTGACAGTGGCAATTGCATAGCATGCTTTATTGCACTATACAATAGACTTGTTTAGGAAGACTATACTAGATCATTCATTAAGAGATGGCAAATGTGAAATGTTCAGAAAACAAAGCAGGACATCTTTTACTGGTGCTCTCCAGAATCTGCTGTCTGGTACAATGGATGTAGTCTTGCTAATAGTGGGATTTTGAACTTTGGAGTTGGAGAAGGCTCCTGAGAATATCACTGACAGCTGAGAAAACAAGCCAATGGACCATCAAACAAATCAACCCAAAGTTCTCACTCAAGGCACAAGTGGTCAAGTTCAAATTATCTTAGTTGAGATGGATAATCATGCAAAGACCCAGCTTTCTGGAAAAGTTTCTAATTTTGTGAAAGGTGGAAGGAAAGAGGACAGCTAAAAGCATGGTGGATGGATTCAGTTACAGTGGCAATGAGTATACTATTGGAAGACTTGAAAGAATAGATTAGGGGTAACAAAATAACAGAGTTGGAAGAGATCTTGGAGATCTTCTAGTTCAACCCCCTGCTCAAACAGGAGACCCTACACCATTTCAGACAAATGGTTAAAAATGGTTTAAAATCTTCCAGTTTTGGAGCACCCACAATTTCTGGAGGCAAGCCGTTCCACTGGTTAATTGTTCTGAAATTTCTCCTTAGTTCAAAGTTGGTTCTCTCTTTGATTAATTTCCATCCATTGCTTCTTGTCCTGCCTTCAGATGCTTTGGTGAATAGCTTGACTCCCTCTTCTTGTGGCAACCCCTGAGATATTGGAACACTGCTCTCATGTCACCCCTAGCCCTTCTCTTCATTAAACTAGACATACCCAATTCCAGCAACTATTCTTTATATGTTTTAGCCTCCAGTCCCCTGATCATCTCTGAAAAACACTGTGCCAAGGTAATTTTCCCACAACGTGAGGCCCACCAAATATGTTGGCTTTCAATTCTCTTGGCACTGAGAGAGTAGCAGTTTGAATAGCAGTTTCAACACATCTGGAAGATGCTAAATTGGAGAAAGTTGCAATATGGCTATCCTTTTAGAATAGATTGTCTTCATGTATTATCTTGCATGTTCTTTCTTGAATTATAATAATGATTTTGCCCTGTGCTAATGTTTCTTCTGATGGCTGCAGGATGAAACCAAGATTCAGAAGCTGAAGAATCTTCGACCTCAGCACTACACCAATTACAGCTGCATTGCATCAGTCAGGAATGTCTGCAATATTTCTGACAAAATGGTGTCATTTCATCTTTCCAACAAAACAGGTATTTGGGGCCTTTTTTCCTCTCCTGTGTATTGAACCTTTTTTGGGAGGAGGGTGGTATAAAATAATTAATAAATAATGCTGACATATCTCTATTGCATTTCCATACTACAGACTGGTTCTTATTCAATAATTTGTATTGCATATACAATCATGGTAATACTATAATAATACCCATGTTTTCCCCAAATTAAGACTGGGTTTTATATTTTTGTTCCAAAAGATGCAGTAGGGCTTCCAGTTAGGTCTTATTTTCAGGGAAATAGACATACACAATTCCTGCAGCATGATAGATGGTCTAGCTCTTGTAAAATCTATCTATATGGTCATTAGGAGTTGAAAATGACTTGATGGCACATAATCATTCAATAATCAATCAAATAGTGAGATTGGCTGGTTCTCGCAGTCCAGTACCTGTGTCTCTAGAAATAGAACGATCAGTATGTTTTCTTTGATGAAACATGGTTGGCAGTTCCTAATCTTATGTGATCCACACACTTCTTTGGGTGATGAGCTCAAATTCATACTATTAAACTACAATTATTAACTACATATGCAATTATAATCCTGCATCTTTCCTTCACTATGAGGTGCAAGGAATCACAAGCAACTCAATGAATTGTTCAGAGTGATAGGTTCATTGCTGCTTGCCTATATATAGGAATCTTTCCAAATTAAGGCATACACTACATAACTGCTAGATGAATACTGCAAAGTTTTAGGAAGGATCTTTCTTCAGCCTCTTCCTTCCTACAAGGGACTCAAGGCTACTCAGCCGTTTTATTCTTCTGCTCAACTCAGTGTCCTATTCCAGTACATTCATTTGCCTAAAAGCAGTTACTTATTCTACAATATTTTTATATACCCTGTCAACATTAGTTGTTTTAACTTAAAACTTAGCAATGTATAGGGTCAGTCCACAGCAAATTGTTGTATTTGTGAGATTTACTTGGTTCTTACCAGGATCCTAAATCCACAGCAGAGGATGTGAAAACAGAGGAAATTAAAAACTGGTGTTATGATCAGAGACAGGCAATGTTGCTGTAAATCAGATTGAAACCAAATCAAAACACAGTAGCAATATTAAAAATAAACGTAACCAAATTCTCTAGATTTTTAAAGATATGTTGTGCTTTATTTTTTGTGATACAAAATATGGATATTGTTTATAATATCTGAGTGCCTCTCTAATAACAGAAGGGAGATATAGGAATCATCTAAATGATGAAGAGGTTTTGATGAAATGGATAACATAAGCTTATTTTGCACCTCTTTTTAAAAAATAACTATGTAATAGCATATGATGGTAAATTATCTTATGATCCATCAAAGATACATCATCATCATCGTCTTATTAATATTAATATTATTCCACTTGAATACATCCAATAAAAGCAAGAACACTATCTTCCTGGTAACTGTTCACCATAATAGGATGTTTTTCTAACATTCAATCAGAATCTGCTTTACTGTAATTTTATTCTATTATTCTGTGACCTGCACTTTAGAATGAAAGTGAAAAGTCTTGACCTTCATCTGTGTGACATCTTTTCAAGTGTTTGAAAAGTGTATCCTATTCTCTCATTCTTCTCTTTTCAAGGCTAAACACTCTCGGTTCCTTCCTTTCTCCTGGCAGAATTTAATTTCTCCCCACCCCCCAAACATAGCCATTGCCCTTTTCTGGATCCAATTTTCTGAATCTTTCTCAAAGTGTGATTGTCAACTGTCCCAACTTGGTCAATTAGAGAAAAAAGACTCTCAGGCCCATGGTTAGCCAGAAGTCTACTTTACTAAAGCCAGGCAGTTACAGAAGAAGCAAAGCTGGCTCTGGGGTTTTCACTCCCAAAGCATATGGTTAACTTTTCCTTGGTCCCATCTACCCCCTGGTGATAACCTCCTGGTTATCAAAGAGTGTCCAATTAAATGCTAACAAGTTGTTTGGGTAACAGTCCCTGTCTTTGTGGGCTGGATGGTTCTGCATTCCTTTGTGTGACTTTGGAATGGCTGGTGGTTCTCAACGGAGGGTCTAAGGCATAGTTTTGATTCCTCGTGCTAACCCTCCCCTTATCCCTCCCCATTACATATGGCAGGCTGTCAGCAAGTGATGAGTAGTGTAGCAGAATGGCAGTCCTGACAGTGACGCCTAAAACCAGACATACTCTGATGTTGTCCACTGCAACGTAGAGTTACACAGCTACTACCCATGCTTTAGTAACTATGTTTTTGAAGATGCTGTCTAAAATTATATTTGTCTTTTTTGCAACTACATCAGATTGCTGACTTATATTTTGCTTGCTGTAATCAACTACAATTCCAATATCATTTTCACAGGTCTGTTGATTTTTGTTTCCTATATTAAGAAGTTTGCATTTGTCTCTGTCAAATTTCATTCTGCTTTTTTCAGTTCATTTCTCTAGTCTTGTATTCAGTTGTGGTTCTGTTTTCTAAGGTATTAGCTATCTCATTCAATTCTGTATCATCTGCAAATCTGATAAGTATTCCCTCTGTCTCCTTATTCCTACCATTAATAAAAATGCTGAATTGTAGCAAGCCTAGGATTGAATTTAGAAGCACTGCCCTCAATATGCCATTTCAGTTTATGAGCAATCACTGATGACCACTCTTTGAGTATGATTCAAGGTAGTTATGTGTTCCCTTAATTTTCACTCTACATACATTGTAAAAGTAGATAAAATAACTCCTTAGTAAACAGCAATTTTGCAGTGTTATCGGGAAACAGTAATGCTTAGGTTATATTTCAATTCTGTATCCAGAAAAAAAATGTACAGGATCTACTTTGTACAATATTTTTTGCTTTCCACAACAAGCTGATAAACTTGACTTTAAACTTTTAAAAGGATAGGAACCATCTCCTTGTTCCTCCAACCACAGAACAAAAATGCCCTCTAGCTATTTCAAGGATATGTCCATGTTATATATAATCTTCATTCATTTCCAGCCTACTGCAAAAATAGCTTAAATTTATCTTTAACTGATCCACTTCCCAACAAATGTCTTGCTATAGACATAATAACAACAACAACATCAATAATAATAATAATAATAATAATAATAATAATAATAATAATAATAATAATAATAATAATAATAATAATAATAATTGATGTGTTGGTGATGATGCAATGAGAGGATAGGATCTCTCCAGTTTCAATTAGCCACTTTAAGTTGGTATAAAGATGTCTCCTCTTTTCTGACTCCAGATATACTTTTCCACCACAGATATGTTTTTGTTTCAGGAGGTCCCCAATTACATGGCTCACCTTTGCGTGATCAGAGGACTCAGGGCTGTGACTCCTAAACTGGGAGAGTGTCTCCAACAGATCCCCAGAACAATGCTGAAGCTCTCTGACTAGAAGAGTGCAGTGCCAGGAACAACTAAAATACTGTGCAGAACCCTCAAACTCCCAAGCATCTGGTAGAGGACTAGAAATTGAAGAAGACACAAACTACTCATAAGGGTAAAGTGGGATTTTTTCCATATCCAATCCCATTATCAAATATAAAGTAAAAGCAAAATACTGCATAGCAAATTCACTAAACTGAATTATGTGCTGTACATTGCGCTCCCTAATACCTTTGGAGGAGAGGGGCAGAAGCTAGATATTTATGACCTTCTAAAGCTTCAAGAGATTTGGGGGCCTTCCTCGGGGATATTGTTTCATAGGTCACACACCAAAAGAGA
>NW_015386708.1:148977-151801 GCF_001527695.2 Protobothrops mucrosquamatus
CCTTGAAGGTCATCTAGTCCAACCCCCTGCTCAGGCAGGAAACCCTATACCATTTCGGACAAATGGCTGTCCAGTCTCTTCTTAAAAACTTCCAGTGTTGGAGCATTCACCGCTTCTGGAGGCAGATTGTTCCACTGGTTAATTGTTCTCACTGTCAGGAAGTTTCTCCTTAGTTCTAGATTGCTTCTCTCCTTGATTACTTTCCACCCGTTGCTTCTTGTCCTGCCTTCAGGTGCTTTGGAGAATAGCCTGACTCCCTCTTCTTTATGGCAGCCCCTGAGCTATTGGAACACTGCTATCATGTCCCCCCTCGTCCTTCTCTTCATTAAACTAGACATACCCAATTCCAGCAGCTGTTCCTTATATGCTTTAGCCTCCAGTCCCCTAATCATCTTTGTTGCTCTTCTCTGTGCTCTTTCTAAAGTCTCAACATCTTTTTTACATCGCGGTGACCAAAACTGGATGCAGTATTCCAAGTGTGGCCTTACGAAGGCATTGTAAAGTGATATTAACACTTCATGTGATCTTGATTCTATCCCTCTGTTAATGCAGCCTAGCACTGTGTTGGCCTTTTTGGCAGCTGCAGCACACTGCTGGCTCATATTTAGGTGATTGTCCACTAGGACTCCGAGGTTCCTCTCACAGTTACTACTATTGAGCAAGGTGCCACCTATGCCTGGATCCAATCAATAAATCTATGGTCTGGGATGAAGGGCAGCTCAAGTAGAGAGAGGGAAAGAAGGAATGAAAGGGAAATTCCAAGGTGGAGAAGAATGGGGCATGATTAATGCCACTTTTGTGCCTCCTATGGTTAATTGGTAAATTAGTGGTGAGGAAGATGGCAATGGTGGCATTCTTACTGGAAGGCCAGCAAACCTGACAACATATAGGAAAGGTGGTAGGAGGAAGAGAATGTCTTAGGCCAAGTGCAGAAGAATTGCTTGGTTGTTAAGGTATCCATAAGGAAGGGCGTAAAGCCCCTTTCTCTCACATGTATGCTTAGACAGACAGATAGAAATAAGAAACAGATCAGATCGCTAAAACCTAGGATCTAATTAGCTGTCAAAACCTGCCTTCTATGTCAGCCTAACCCTAGCTCACATTAGGGATACTGTAGTTATTAATGGATTGTTTTTCCACTACAGGTAACATTTGGTGATGGTGGGAGGAAAAGAAAAAAAACCCAGAGAAATTCATCAATATTTTTTCTTAACAATCCTGCATTACATTTGCCTATAAGGATAGTACCAGTTATTGACCTCATCACTGGAGCAGAATAGTGTTGAACATTAGATCAAGACAAATTTGCTTTTCTGCTGATTCAAGGACTGGACAAATATGCTTCACATGGTCATGAGAAAGAGCCCAAAACTGTGCAAAATAAGTCTTGATATATTTCAGAACAGTCTTACTCAAACTTGAATTTTCTAGATTTTTTTCTGCAATTGTCATATTGAGATGATTATTATCATGCTGGGGTATTTTGAGAACCCAACTCAGATATGTTAGAGGAGAAGCAGGTAGGAATATTTTATCTACAGAGAATATTAGTGACTCTCCAGGTTATCAGACACAGGTCTTTCTCAACCCTATCCTGAAGATGCTATCAAGGATAGAATCTGGAGTAATCTACATGGAAAACAGATGCTCTGCAAGAGTTGCATATATTCCTTTTGAGCCACTCTCCACTACTAAATTAATTTGCTACTCACCCATCCTTGACTGAGTAGAAAACTATACTAGCATGGAATCTACATGATGTGAAATGTCCTTGCACGGTGCTGGAAGAAGTCAGAAAAGTCTAATTCTGTTGGAGTGTAAGAGTGATTTAAATCCATCTCATTCACAAGCTGAGAATGAGATGAAAGCAATGTTCAGGGGGAAAAAAGAGAAAAAAAATGGTTTCACCAAGATTTGTTTGTGTTGTAGCTGGATGTAGATGGGGAAAATCCCTTTGTATTTTCCTATTGGAGAGACAAGTCACAACATCTCAACACTTCTTTAGAGACATTAATGCACACTTAATGCACACGCTAAAAAGCACTTAGATCTGTGTCCATTTTGTTTTTAAAAAAGATGCTTCAAAAGTTCAAGGACATTACAAAGCAATTTTCCCTCTCCCCAATTGTGAAAACAATCTTATTTTTTCTAAGCTTTTCAAATGTTGCTTCTAGTGATCTCCTCATACTGTATGTGTACACCCAGCCCTTCATTTTGCTTGTTTTTTACAGATTTTTTTTCCCAGTGAAGGCATTTTCTTTCCTGAAGAGTAGTCCACAAGATTAAAGTTGGTTTCAGGCATGCACAATCTCCAGGCTGTTATGCTTCAAGATTCAGGAGATTTGGCAATCAACCCAAGTGGGCTAGTGGCAGTTAGATCATTAGAACTAGAAATGGAACAAGAAGTTTTTAAGGACAAGAAGCTAATCTGTACATCAAAAATGACTTGCTGAAATTGAGAGGGGACTCCAAAGATGAGACTTTATATAATTAATCCTAAATCTGCCCTGAAATTTGTCTTCCAAATTCTCAATTTTCTTCCTTTAAGAAAGATGTCTATGGAGATGCTCATTCATCCATGTCATGGTTGTCTCAAAGATGTTTTTTTTTTCCTCAGAAGGCAACTGGGTTATGTTTTTTCCTTGAGGTTTTTTCCTCAAGGAAAAACATAGTTCAGTTGCCTTTTGAGAAAAATAAAACATCTTTGAGAATTTGAGAAAGACATTTCTGTTTTCTATTTTAGTTCCAGGGTATTTGAGAACTTCTTTCAAATTTCTCTTTTCAGGTGTGTGTGTGTGTGTGTGTGTGTGTGTGTGTGTGTGTG
>NW_015386708.1:152490-155472 GCF_001527695.2 Protobothrops mucrosquamatus
GAGAGAGAGAGAGAGAGAGAGAGAGAGAGAGAGAGAGAGAGAGAGAGAGATACACACACATGTATCTGCCAGCCATTTCTTAAATACTGCCTTTATTTTATTGAAATCCTCATTTCCTTTGCACAAAACATTGAAATCATTTTTTCTTTCATCAAATGGAATGAGAATGGAAATATCTACAGTATCTTTAGGATCATCAATATAATCAGTCAGTACTGCTGCTAAGTGGCTCCACTAAACCACAATGGTAATCTGTTAAAATTAATCTGTTTCCTTAATTTTAGCACAAGAAAATGAAGTCTGTGTTTCTTCAGATGATCTGAACGATCACTCCAGCTCCCTTGTCCAATGACCAGGGATACTAGGAGCTCTTTAGCCATGCATGGAAGACCACAGCTCTTCAGATCTACAGCATGATAATTAACTATTGCTGCTGTTGTTTTTCTAGTATTTGTTATTATTACATGTGCAGCCCCATTTTCTTCTGGAAGCTCAAGGCAATATATGGAGATACAGAATGTCTCTCTACATGATAACAACTTCAGAAGGTGGGTTAGAGAAAGAAAAATGATGGTTGCATGAGGGACTTGAACCTGGGTCACAAAAGTCCAATCCTTATTCACTATACCACCTTGGTTACAAGTTTCATTTTTTTTCCCTTCATTCATTTTAATCTGTGCTGCTGGAAATTGCCTCTTCCATTTCCTGCTATTCATGTGTTACTGTCACAATTCTTCTTGAACAATGATGCTAAGATCATTCAGCTCAATGGAAGCTATAGCTGTGCTGAGCAAAGTAGAACTGGTAGTTTGGCAAAAAAAAAGATGCTCTAAATATAATGAGTTAAAACTGAAATCATTTTTTTTCTGTCAGTCCATCACATTTCTACAGTATATGCCAATTTCAGCTGCTCTGAAATTCAGCCTTTCAGATAAATACAAACAACTTAGTTTACAAATAAAATATTTATATTCACTCACAGCAAGGTAGTGGGGAGGCAGTCAACGCAGCAAATTTGTATTATAAAATTGACTGATCATCCATTTTCCCAGAAAGATTCTTAAGAATGTGGTGACCATACAATTATCATGGTGACCATACAATGATTCACAATGATTTCCTGACTCTATTTTATTCCATTTTCTTAGGCCAAATTTTCATGCAAAAAAAAAAAAAACAGGCAATGGCCATTAAATATGTCCTTGAGCTCTTATTTTCTATTCTTACTTTCTTGTTCTGTTTACTGATAAATAGGAGGCAAAGTTCTGAGTTTGCAGGCTGATGTGACTACATTTCATTCATAGTTGCATACACTAACCAGATATTATGATGCAGTGCACAACTAAAAATGCATATATTTGGAGAAAGGAGGTGAAGAGGTGAGACAAATACGGAGAGCAACCACTTTAGGCAAAAAGATGGAAGCAGACCACTTTCCAGGAAAATTCACAGAAGGAAGAGATTGAAGTCTGACAATGGAGGTCTTATGTGGCTGCCTAAGCATGTACTTTATATGGCTATCATACATAACAGCCAAACATTCATCTTTGTTGCCTATTAACAGTTCACTATGAGGTCATCAAAAGGTTCACTCAGATAATAGTTAACTCTCTTTTGACTTGAGTGTCTGGTGACTTCATGAAGGCATTCATATAGTTTTCCTGACAGCCACATAGATGTGGCTTGCTATCATCTCCTTCTAGGTATATTAGAAACTTTCTAGTCTAGGCTTCATCCTTTGCATTTTCTGGTGGACTCCAATTAAAGTACTAATCAGGCCTGAACCTGCTTATTTTCCCATTCAGCTTCACCTTCAAGAATATAAATTCTTACATAAATGCAAATTTCCAAGCCATTTTTCAAATACTTAGAACTAATTTGTAGAATATTTGAAGCAACAATGAACTAACCCCTTAAAAGGTGGGATTTTGTCTGAACACAAATAGATCATTAATAGCTTCATCAATATTTACCCAAGCAATGGTCTTGCCACGTGCCAAGAAAACGGCAGAACATGTTCTGATGAATTTCATAATGGTATGAAAAGCTGGTCTACTAATCTGAAGCCATTTTTAAAATCCTGTGACTGATTCCTGTGGTCCAAGGTCTTCCAGACCATTCTTCCTCTTTTCCCACTAATCCCATTCTGTGGCACCTTGGAGTCTGGTTGAAGGCATTCATCTGGGGAATATAACTCTGCTTCTTGGAATAAGCAGATGGAAATGAAAAAGTTATGTATCATCTACATATTGAAACCACATTAGTTCAGGCTCCAGATGATTTCCCGCAACCTTGGAAGTGGAGAAAAGTCATTCTTCTTTGCTGAGTGGAAAAAAAAATAGTACGTATTGTTTTGAGACTTACTATTTAATGGGGTGTGTGGATCAGCCATAATCTGATTCAAAGTATTGTTTCAATTAATATATCAAATTAAACCAATTCAAAGTAGCACTTCAGTTTAAAGTAGGTTCTTTGCTTCAGTGGTTCAGAAATGAGATGATTTAGCTGTTTTAATGTGGGAAAAGGGAGGTTTATGCAAGCATAAAAAAACATTTTTATTGTTCAGATCAAAGGGTGTGGATGTTATGTTATGTTATGTTATGTTATGTTAATTTGTATACCGCCCTTCTCCCATAGGACTCAGGGCGGTTCACAGCATATTAAAAAACAAATACTATTCACAAAATACAAAGATACAGAAATACAAAAATATAAACCCCAATAAAAGCCGAATTAAAAACCAAATATTGCCAGCTGTGTTTCCGATTAAAATTACTTTTAAAATCATCCCTACCTAAAATCCTCCCTAGGTCAGGCCCGTTTGCTGAAAAAGCCATGTCTTGAGGGCGCGGCGGAAAGTAAGGAGATCCGGAATCATCCGGATCTCGGGGGGTAGTTCGTTCCAGAGGGTGGGGGCACCCACAGAGAAGGCCCTCCCCCTGGGGGTCGCCAGCCTACATTGCTTGGCCGACGGCACCCTGA
>NW_015386708.1:157588-158881 GCF_001527695.2 Protobothrops mucrosquamatus
GTCTCCCAAGCCGCCGCCTGATTTTCCGCCGAGTCGTGGACCAGATCCTCCGGATATGGCCCAAGCTCCGTCAGGAACCTCTCAGGGTCCATCAGTCGCCTGGGACGGAACCATCTAGGCGGTTCCGTCTCCCTGCGGCGAGGGGGAGCGGTCTGGAAGTCCATCCTTAGGAGAGAATGATCTGACCATGACAAGGGCTGATTTGCTGTTTCAGTACAGGGCAGCACTTTGACTTGGCATTTTGCCTTGATGGAGTATTTTCATAAGCATTTTGTCAAATTGAAGTGTGCCTTTGGAAGCTCTAACAATTTTTAAAAAATTAAAAAGAGAGAATTTTTTTTCTGTTTTTTTAATTTTTTCTTTCTTTTTTTCTTTTCTGCACTTTTTATTTTTTTCTCATGATTCATTTTTAGTTAGAATTAGTTTTTGCCTTCTTAGCTGCAATTTTTAATAAAAATAATATAACCAAAAGGAAACGAAGTCCCAAATAATCCATTGCTTATATAATGGACCATATAAATTATAAAATAAAAGATTGCTTCCCTCCGGATGTTTTTGGATGGCAATTCAGAATTTTTAGTTATGTTTGGGCTTCTCCCAGTTAAAAATGTTTGGATTTTATTTTTGACTCTGCTATTATTTTAAATACACAAATGTTTTTTATGACTGCTTTCTCATTCTAGAAGTACCTCAAAAGTGCTTTTGCCTAAATAACAACAGGTTTTTCTGATTGTTGTTTAATGTGATACTCATTTCATGAAAACACATTTGATCATAAAAGAGATTGCAATATTGTGACATAAGGGTTTGTGTTGAGTGGGATTATATTTAAGATATGCTACATTTGCATAGCAAATCCATATATAATATAGCAATTATTAGGAGCAGGAGTAGCAATACTTCTAGTATTAGGAGATGACCAGGCTGACCCCAAGGGAGGGGTCAAATGCGTCATCAGTCATGAGTCCCTGTGTACCCACAAGAGATCTAAGTCCAGCCCACTTTGAATTCCATTCTTAACTCCCGCTAATTTCTCTTGATTGTTAGTAGTTCTGATTCTTGTAGAGACCTTAAGCTTGCAATAAATCTTTATATTCATTTGAACTGCCTGAATCTCCTGATTTCCTCAGCACTTGACAATTAGTAGTAGTAAGCATAGTGCTGTGTTTCCCTGAAAATAAGATTGGGTATTTTATTTATTTTATATTTTATTTTATTTTATTTTATTTTATTTTATTATTTTATTTATTTTATTATTTTATTTTATTTTATTTTATTTTATTTTATTTTATT
>NW_015386708.1:161640-192440 GCF_001527695.2 Protobothrops mucrosquamatus
CTTGGCTGCAGAGGTCTTGCAGAACTGAGCTATGGATTGACAGCCCCACCCAGAGGCCTTCCAGAAAGGCCTGTGACTGAGAAATGCAGGCCTGGCTGCAGAAGACACTGCAGAAGTGGGTGGGCGAAGAGAGGCCCCACCCTAGCTTGATTTTTAGGCGTGTGCCTCACTCTAAAATTAGAGCTTTCTTTAGGGGTAGGGCTTATATTAGGCCCACCCCCAAAAAATCAAGCTAGGGCTTATTTTCAGGGTAGGCCTTACTTTTGGGAAAACATAGTAATCATAGCAGCTATAGCAATAGCATTCCTACCTTAGGTTAGATTATTTTATTTGTATTGGTATCCATTTGCAGAAGTGTGACAAATCACAACAACTTCTGACAAGTATATAAGCTGTAGCAGTTACAGTATATGATGATCTCACCATATATATGTCATCATTTCCTACCATTTGCCCTCCCCACCTAAGATGCTCATGTCCATTTATTACATTTTAATCCTCACCCTCCTCCAACTAGCTTTTTTTTCTGTCGCTTTAATCGCCACAACAGAAGAAACAAGATCCTGCCTCTTGGGACAGGCTAGAAGTGCACCTCCAAAAACAGGGGATGACATATTTGGCAACACAGAGCTTTTCCAGAAAGAAGCCCAGATTAAGAGACTGCATAGTCCCAAAGTGGAAGGGGGGACATTGAAGAGGTTCAGGAAAGCTGTAACCTAGAATCTCTCAGGATATATCTAGCAGATTAGAAAGTTATAGCAGAATAACAGAGTTGGAAGGGACCTTGGAAGTCTTCTAGTCCAACCCCTGCTAAGGCAGGAAACCTTACACCATTTCAGACAAATGGTTTATAGCATTAGCGTGGCAAGATTTTGTCCATTAGATGCAAGCAAATAAAGGATTGGACTCAATCTGGTTGGACTTCACTGTGCTGTCTCTAGGTTTGGGCCTCAAACTAGGCCAGTGTTTCTCAACTTTGGGCTAGGCTGATTGGTTCAGACTTCACATAAAAGACCCAGGGAGAGACAGGATCTTATACTGATTAGATCATCATCATCATTCTAGCCATTGTCAATCCACTGCAGGATGAAGGCCTCTTCCACATATTTCCAGCCAATATGGTCTTGAACTTTCTTTTGCCAATTGGACCTGCAATATTTGCTGATGTTGTCGCTCCATCTTGATTGGATAGTCTCCCTATATTGTAGGGACTGAATATTGATCTTCTCAGTTGTCCTGAAATGTACCAGTTTGGAATGAGTGAATGCCTGGCATTTCCAACCAACATTGTTATGAGTCATATACCCTGTCCGAAGAGCTGACATTCATTCTCCAGGAGTTCAATAAATTCAATCCTTTTACAGCACTAATTGGGAATAGGTTTAGCACTAGTTTATTTGAAAATTACCTTTAAACATTTTAGTGACTGTAGCCTTATCACATAAGTAATCAGGTCTGTCTGGTAATGATGCCACCGAGTGCAAAGAACACTCTGATGTTGCAAGACCAATGTCCATTCAACAAGTATTATCTTCACCCCAAATTAGGTTTCTTGGTGCTCATTAAAGACACACATAAAAAAGATGTCGAGTTGCAATCACACAGTCATGGCAACTATCTCATCTTTTTTGACATCCCTCTCCCTTCCTCAGCTGTTCCTGTGAACAACAGTCTATTGATACAGAAAAAAATGTAGGCAAATATATATGTTTCAGGATAATGTTGCAGGATGCAATCTGGGTCGGTCTCCGGGACCAGAAGTTTAGTCTTCTGAGCTTTCAGACTTGTGTTGGAGCCCATCCTCAGGGAATTTCTCTCTAGCAGAATGTATGCTTTGGACTATTCTCTGTGTGGTATTTATATGGTGCCTGGTTGTATGTGGCTTTTTAGTTGTTGATCAAGGTGTTGATGGCTGGCTATTAAGTTGTTGGCTATTAAGTTGTTTCAGTCAGCCATCAACACCCCAATCAACAATTAAAAAGCCACACACAACCAGGCATCATATAAATACCACACACAGAATAGTCCAAAGTATACATTCTTCTAAAGAGAAATTTGGAGGATCCAAGCCTTCCCCCCCCCCCCCCCGCAGAATCCACACAGGTCGTACAATCCTGGCTATGCTGTCCGCAGTAGTATGAAGAAAGAGCAGAGAAGAGCAACAAACATGATTAGGGGACTAGAGGCTAAAACATATAAAGAAATGGAATTGGGTATGTCTAGTTTAATGAAATAATAATAATAATAATAATAATAATAATAATAATAGTAGTAGTAGTAATAGTAGTAGTAGTAGTAGTAGTAGTAGTAGTAGTAGTAGTAGTAAAGTTGGAAGGGACCTTGAAGGTCATCTAGTCCAACCCCCTGCTCAGGCAGGACAAGGGGTGACAATATCTCAGGGGTTCCCACAAAGAAGAGGGAGTCAAGCTATTCTCCAAAACGCCTGAAGGTAGGACAAGAAGCAATGGATGGAAATTAATCAAAGAGGGAAGCAACCTAGAATTAAGGAAAAATTTCCTGACAGTTAGAACAATTAATCAGTGGAACAACCTGCCTCCAGAAGTTGTGAATGCTCCAACACTGGAGGTTTTTAAGAAGAGACTGGACACCCATTTGTCTGAAATGGTATAGGGTTTCCTGCCTGAGTGGGCAGTTGGACTAGAAGACCTCCAAGGTCCCTTCCAACTCTGTTATTCTATTCTATTCTACCTGAGGATGGTCTCCAGCATGAGTTTGAAAGCTCGGAAGACTAAACATATGGTTCCGGTGACCGATCCAGATTGGATCCTGCAGAAAAAAATATAACGTGGGAATCATGTAGGGCACTATGTGCTCATCAAAAGTTTGCTCAGCTATAACCATTGCCTTTCACTCATTGCCTCTCAAATCTGTAGGAGTTGACAAACAGCCTGTCAGTCTCCACAAAAGCGGGAACAGTTGGTTGTCTCCAACAGCTTGAAACTGTTTAACAACAGCCGTTTGCCACTATTGCGTAAAACATTGCCTCTAGATAATTTAAATCCAAACTTTTTTTTTTTGCAAAAAAATAGTCTAATTATAATTGAAACCTTAATGTGAAGTGACTGGCAGATCCATCCTTTGCAAGTCACGTTTCAGTCGCATGAGTTAGAGACAGGGAGGGAAAAAAAAAATCAAAAGATTGCCCTGCGGCCCTCTAAGAACAGTAAAATTGTGTGTGGCAGAGAGTACAAATAGAGTCAATATGCAGAAAGAGGAATCAAACTGTTGAATGTTAATTTATTTTTATGTTTGCATTTTAAAAGTGTTTCCTCCCCCACCCCCAGAATTTGCCAGTAATTGTTCACATCATGTTTGATTTTCTTCTCCCAGACAAACGCTTATTCTGTGAAGAGCCAACAAATGGAAGCCTCTGAAGTCCAAGAACACCAGGATGAGGCTTTCAACCCCTCATGGCTGCTCTCCACTTTTTCTTTGCAGTTAATTAGCTGTCAGTTCTGCTAAACCCCTGATGACAGGAGGCAAATTGATCCTGAAATTAAGGCTCACGTTTGGGAGGTTTCTCCTTCCTGACTTTACAGCGCTGATTATTGATTTCTCGGTCATGTCATTTCTACAAGAGAGGGGCAGAAGGAGAGATGAGCTTCTGTTAAGTGTGCAAAAAAAAAGGGGGGGGAATCCTTTTCCTTTTTTTTTTTTTTTCTTGTAGGATCTTCCATGTGATTCCAGGAGATCCTGACAGAATTGAGGTTTACCGGTATCTAAAACTTGCTTTGCTTGACTGTTGCAAAGTTCTAAAAACACAGCTATATTATTCTGCAATTGTTTAGATCAGGGGTGTCAAACTCGCAAAGTCACGTGACGTGTTGCAGTGTATTGTGACTTTTTTTCCATTGCTGGCAATGAGGTGGGCGTGGTTTCACCATGATGCATCCGGCCCCTGGGCCAGCAGTTTGATACCCCTGGTTTAGATTAATACAAAATGATGAGGCCAGCAAAAAAATACTAACAGCAGCCGAAGGAGACATATTCCCTGATCTGTTAAAATCTTTATCCCTTTGTAAAAATTATTGTTGTTAACATTTTCTTTTTCTATTGTGTTTCCTGGGAGATTTGATAGCCTAATCCTTCTAAGACCGTCCTCTCAGTTGCAATCCAATTAGCAAAACAGCAGTGTCTATTTCCTTGCTTTAAATTTTAATTTTATCAGGCTAGATTCAGCCTTATAAACTTCTCAATATGATATATGTTTTTTCTGTATATTTAAAACATTAGATCTTTACATTACGTTATATATTATGATAATATCATTACAAGATACTTTACTATGAGAGTCATTTTGATATAGTGGGTTGGAAACCAGAACATCTGAGTTCTAGTCCTACCCTAGGCAAAAGCCAGCTGAGTGACTTTAAGTCAGTCACATGTCTATGGAGATTCTCAGTCATCCAGGTCATGGTTATCCCAAAGGTAATTTTTTAAAAGGGAAACTGACTTTCTTTGTTTTTCTTTGAAGATGTTTCACTTCTCATGCAAGAAGCGTCTTCAGTCCAGAAGTCAGAACTGAAGAAGCTTCTTGAATGAGAAACAAAATGTCTTCAAGGAAAAATAAGAAAGGCCAATTTCCTTTTGAAAAAGCATCTTTGGGTTTAGGCCAGTTACTTTCTCATCCCCCTAGGACAGGCATGTCAAACTGCCGGCCCACGGCCAGATGTGTCACGCTGAAACCGCACCCACCCCATTGCCGGCAATGGGGGAAAAGTCATGATACGTCACATGACATCACGTGATGTCACGAGTTTGACATGCCTGCCCTAGGAAAAAGACAGTGGCAAACTATTTCCCAAAAATATTGCCAAGAAAATTATATGGACTGACTTGAAGACAACAACAACAAATATGCATATTTAAATTATATGTGTGTGTGTGTGTGTGTGTGTGTGTGTGTGTGTGTGAGAGAGAGAGAGAGAGAGAGAGAGAGAGAGAGAAAGAGAGACCTTTGTTTTCAATGACTACCTGCAAAGAGTGGGTAAAGATGACTAATTGTCCATTATTGAGGAAAGTCCAGTAAATCAGACTGTTGAATCAATATCAGGAATTTACATCATTTGTCTGATTGCATCATCCCAAGAATTATGCTATTTGCATTCTGTAATTATGTCATTACTTAAATGATAGAGATCACAATACAAATTTAGTCTGCATGTGAAGTCTACTTCATTGAAGTCTAGTAAAATGAGATTTCATTGTGTGTGTGTGTATGCTTACAGTATGTACGTATATATCAAAATACAAAATAAAAATCTAGCGTGGGTTTTGGGGAGGCAGAATAAATCAACAGCAGGAGAAATAGGCATGTACTTATTTATTCATCTCCATACTGACTGTTTTTCAGGAGCTCACAGCAGTCTAGACAGTACACTATACCCACATATGCACATAACCACCCTGAACAGTAGATCAATTTGAAAGGCAATGATTTGATCAAAATCATTTAGTAAATCTGTTCTTCATATAATGTTATAATCGCTGTTCTGGTTCTTCTATCTCCTGCACACAGTGTAGACTCAGTGTATCCATCCTATTATCTAATACTGAGTGTTTTTATACTCTTAGTAAACAAATACTCAAATATTCTTTTTCATGTTCAACCTGGGCAGCTCACCATGCTGCATGCAAGTTTATATGTCCAGTTCTCAATCACTTCTGTTCCCTGAGGGAAAGAAAATGTTGTAGATGCAGGCAATGCCTCCATATGGAAAGATTGGATTTGCAGTGCCCATTTCAAAATAAAAATTGTACCCTTCTGTGAGAACTAGATTCCTTTAAGGACTATGTTGACTGCTAATATTAAAAACAGGTTATAGTTTCCTTCGTCTCCTGGTGATTGACTCCTTATGATTACCTGGATACATTCTTGAGTTTTCTTGGCAAGAGTAAAGCTGATGCTCCCCATTGCTATATTCCAGAATGTTTTCTATATTTCCCAGTCTAGTCTACAGCTGGACAGATAATCCTTGAATTACAACAGTTCATTTAATGACCATTCAAAGTTACAATGGCACTGAAAAAAGTGAGATGACTGTTTTTTACACTTATGACCATTGCAGCATCCCCATGGTCAAGTGATTAAAATGCAGACCCTTGGCAACTGACTCATATTTATGATGGTTGCAGTGTCCCAGGGTCATGCAGTTGATCACCTTTTATGATCTTCTGACAAGCAGTCAGTGGGGAAGATTCACTTAACAACCAACTTACTATGTTAACAACTGCAGTGATTCACTTAACAACTATGGCAAGAAAGGTCATACACTGAGGCAAAACTCTTTAACTGCCTCACTTAGCAGCAGAAATTTGGGGCTTAATTGCAGTCGTAAGTCAAGGTACTGCTCCCTAGTTGTCTCCTATCAAAGTTCTAGCCAGATAATTTCAAGCCCAACCAAGATCAGCCAGATGCTGCCATCTGCTGAGGTCTGTATAAATTGCCTTCAGAGGATTAGCTCTCTGAAAATCTCAGGACACATTAAAAAAAAAAAAAAAAGGAAAAAAATTGTGCAGAGACTAAATTACAGGTTGGGAGGCGAGATTCCCCTCTCCCATTTTCTTATCAATAGTGGCATTGCAAGATTAATAATCCCTTTCCACCCTGAAAATATTGAAGAAATTTCTCTTTTAACGCTTTTAGCCATGTTTGTAAAAATGAAGATTATAATAAATCATCTTTAGCTGTGGGGATTATTTCCTCAGCTTTTCAGGAGATATTTTCTTGCTGGGTCAAAGGCTGCACATATTCAGGAAGCTCAGAAGTGTTTCCTTATATGGAAATGCCCCTGTCTTTTCATTGAACAATTACAGCTCTCTAGGTAAGCACAGAATGAGTTTCTAGATGCAACAGCATGAGAATGAAAAAAGACATATAAGGTCTGCATTTGTACTGGTGTCATGTAGTATTCCAAGCAGAAGCCAAGGTAATCTTTCTGATTTATAAAAGGCTAACAAGAGGGTGATTTTCAGCTCTTGAGACTCTTCTTGTAAGTCACTAGAGGCAACTGTGGTTATGCTTCTTAAAATAAAACAGAATTTTAATTTTAACAGAATTTTTTGTCACTGGGGAAAACGCCTATAGTAAAAGCCCTGAAGTGGGCATATCTATCCTTAATCTATCTGGTTTATCTACATTCCTATTAGAAGAAGCATCCCTACAGATGAGAATGGATTAAAAGGAAGAGGAAGTTTCTAGTCATGACTAGAATATTTCTGGAAGTTGCACATTGATGTTGAGAAAAAGAGATAGCACATGCTTGGGTGCCAGGGAGAACAAATAACAGATTTCCATTAAAAAATTACTAAAATAACATTGGAAAGAGAAGAAAAGACAAGGGAAAATACTGGTTAAAAGTATGTTCTCTGTTCAGTCCAGAAAACCACACTATTACTAAGATTAAAGCAGAAGAAGTTGCTTGATCCTCAAATGTAAAATGGTTTGTAATCTGGCATATGAAAGATTCAAATATCAAAAAGAAATTCTGCTTCATGATCCCTCCCATGATCTCTCTCTCTCTCCCTCTCCCCCCCCCCCTCTCTCTCTCTCTCTCCATATATTCATTCCTGTTTTTGGATATGTGTGCATTCTTTTTTTGCAGAAACAATATTGAAGCTTTTGATATAATTCTATTCAGTGTAAGAAATTCTTTGCTCTATTTCTGGCCTGTCAAAGTGTTTTTAGCATACCTTCTGGGCTCTAGAAATTTTTCACTTAATGTACCTTAAATTAGCAGCTTTTACTAACTGAGTCATTAGCTGAGAACTTAAATTGGGTTGTAGTGAGTTATTGTATTAATTTCTCAAAGGTGTGTTTTATTATTTTGCACTATGTCTCAATACAGGGACATGAAATGTCAAATTGCTAAAATGGCTACTATAAGACCCAGTTTGGTGAAGTGGTTAAGGCAACAGGCTGTAAACCAGGAGATCATGAATTCTAGTCCCACCTTTGGCATTAAGCCAGCAGGGTGACTTTGGCCCTAGGAAGCAGGCAATGGCAAACCACTTCTAAAAACTTGCCACAAAAACTGCAGACAGACAGACAGACAGACAGACAGACAGACAGATAGACAGACAGACAGACAGACCGAGAGAAATGCATACAAGATTACTACATGTAGTTTCCATTGATAAATAGTGGTATCAGCCAGATGTATCTCAAAAATAGTCAAGATGGCAGTCTAAATTACATGCTTCAACTGTATGGTCATGATCACCATCCAACTGTTTTCATCCCACCTGTGGATGTTCTCTAAATAGACCTGTTGACTTCCCCTTGTACGTGACACCTTTCCTTCTGATGCCTCCATTGGTGGATCTATAAAAGAAAAAGAAATCACAACAATTTGATTGTTTCTCCTGTCATTGGAGCTAGAAGGGGAAAAGGAAAAACTCTTGTTTTTCATTATTCTTTAAGTCCATTTCAACATTTCTTCAATGAACTAGATGAAATGAGAACCAAAAAGAAAGAAGAGTTACAGTTACAGACCCTTCAGAAAGAACAGGCAGCCTAGTAGCTCAGCACAAAATAGCTACACAGAGTAGCAACTATTGACTGGAGGTGAGGGGGTCTCCCCTTCCACAATGTCTAATAAACAACTAGAATAGAGTCATTTTCCTACAATGAAATTAAGCTCAGCAGATGAACCAGCCAGCACTATGTGCTGACACAAATTGGAAAAGCTGACTTTTGACCCACAGCAAGAAGTACTTAGAGCTAGAAGTACTTAGATAACATTGTGTATTTCTGCCTTCAAAAAACAGAACTCACACTGGGGGAATCTGGTCACACTCTATTAATCAAATTATCTGTATATTGCCAACTTTAAAATGATTCATGTGAATATGATTGATTAATTATCTGCCATCAAGTTGGTGTTGACTCTTAGGCACCAGATAGATAGACAGTTTCCTTGGAGATCTGTCCCTTAGCCAATCTTTTTTCCAACTGTATATCTATTGCCACTGTAACAGAATCCATCATTCTGTGATTGGTCAGCTTCTTCTCTTTCCTTTCACCTTTCCTAGCATTAGAACCTTCTTCAAAGAGTTAAAGCTTTGCATAGTGTGTCCAAAGAAGGTAATTTAGCCCAGTCATTTGAGCAAGAGAGAACTCTAGGGAGATTTGCTTGATGATCCATTTTTTTTTTCTTGGCTATCTATGGTATTCTCATGAATCTTCTCTGACACCAAAAACAGAAATAGTCTTTCTATCAAGCTTTTGCAAAGTTCCAACTTTCACTTTTATAGAACGTGACAGGGAATGCCATTTAGGAAAGAATAGAATAACAGTTGGAAGGGACCTTGGAGGTCTTCTAATCCAACCCCCTGCTCAGGCAGAAAACCCTATACCATTTCAGACAAATGGCTGTCCACTCTCTTTTTAAAAACTTGCAGTGTTGGAACTTTACACTGATTATTTGTTCTAACTGTCACAAAATATCTCCTTAGTTCTAGGTTCCTTCTCTCCTTGATTAATTTCCATCCATCACTTC
This sequence comes from Protobothrops mucrosquamatus, assembly GCF_001527695.2. Lineage (NCBI taxonomy): Eukaryota > Metazoa > Chordata > Lepidosauria > Squamata > Viperidae > Protobothrops > Protobothrops mucrosquamatus. The sequence goes on from NW_015386708.1 coordinate 171,162, forward strand.
TTGTCCTGCCTTCAGGTGCTATAAGGACCCACCTCAATCTAACATCTTAAGAAGACAGAACTCTTGGAATGTCTCTTCCAACAGGGATCTTTATTAAGAGAAGCTGATTGTAGGCATGCTAGACAGGATCTGGGGAATCCTCTCCCACCATTCAATGTTTTAAAGTGTTCCCAAGCAGCCCCCACCCCAAAGGTCTTCTGGGCAATTCAATCCGTCGTCCGCTCCGTCGGCATGATCACTCATCCTCTTTTCCCAGATCCCAGACATTGTATTTCCCACCCCCTTTTCCTCACTTCCGGCAAAGGGGAGTGAGATGAAAGGTGATGGCCATAAAGTTATGGTTAGTTCTCTCGATGAGAATCCACAAACGGTCACTTTGTAGTTGAGGAAGGAAGTGAGAGTCATAAACCCCCCATGCTTTCCCTCCTCCCCTTTCGTAGTATGACAGAATCCAGAATAGAGTAAGAATTGGGTTTTCGTTAGAGTAGGTAGAGAGAAATGAAATATAATTGGATTCTGACAGATGCTTTGGAGAATAGCTTGACTCCCTCTTCTTTGTGGCAACCCCTGAGATATTGGAACACTTTTATCATGTCACCCCTAGCCCTTCTCTTCATTAAACTAGACCAGGGGTGTCAAACTGCCGGCCTGTGGGCCGGATGCATCATAGTGAAACCATGCCCACCCCATTGCCGGCAATGGAAAAAAAGTCACAATATATTGCGACACGTCACATGATGTTGTGAGTCTGACACCCCTGAACTGGACATACCCAATTCCAGCAATTGTTCTTTATATGTTTTAGCCTCCAGTCCCCTGGTCATCTTTGTTGCTCTTCTCTGCACTCTTTCTAGAGTCTCAACATCTTTTTTATATCGTGGTGACCAAAACTGGATGCCCTATTTCTTGCATGATTCTGATCTTCATAGGTATAGATATATCACAGCATCTGGTATTGTGGTTATATATATTGTAGAGCCTAGTCTGACTCCTTTGCCAAACTTAAGCAAGTCTGTTTTGTCCATGCTGGGGCTTCCTGACTAGTATATGGATTTTGCACAATGAGATATTCTGCCAATTTACATTTATAAAATTACAAAACTTAACCATGGCATCATAAAACCACAATAAAACAATAGAAATAAACCAGAATGATCAGACGATTGAATAAAACCAATGAGAGGGACAACTACTAATGTCCCTGTGAAGTTTGGTCATTGAAACACAAGAAGAGAAATAAGGTGTGTGAGAAATTGGCTGACTGTATAAACTAAATAAATCAAATAAATAAATAAACTAGGGCAGATGAAGTGAGAATAATAATAGGAGAGTGATTATTTCAATTAAGAGGGCTTTGAATTATATGAATTGGTTAGGGGGCCATCTGAAAGAAACCCTCTCCAGGACCCCTGAGCTAACAAATTCTAAAAGATTATTCTTATTTTAAAAAGCCAAATAAAACATATGGGAAATTACTGGGCTTTTCAATAAACAGATCACAAGCATAATTTCTACAATATAAGGCAGTCCTCAACTTACAACAGCTCATTTAGTGACTGTTCAAAAAATGACTTATGACCGACTTTCACACTTACAAGTATTCCATGAGCACATAATCAAAATTCAGACTCTTAGTCAGACTACTATGAAATTTGGGGAACTTTTTATGATTGGCTGAAAAGAGAATACGGTTAAAAGATAGTTAACATCAATTTAGATAGAAGAAGAAGGAGCAGATAAGGTTGGAGACCCAGGCGACACAGTATTGAATAACTGGAGGTTGTATAAATATTTATAGAAGTATATACTGAGAAGGTTAGATAAATAGAAGTATTAATGTAAGAGAAAATTAATCTTATTGTATATAATACAGATAGGGAAATTTGGAGAGAGGAGTTGCTTGGACATTACCCCTGAATTGTATCTGAAGAGGGATGAGAAAGGAGAGGAGAGAGAAAAGAGTAAAGGAGGGGAGTAGGAAGTAGGAAGGCTGGAGGAGAGAGTGGTGAAGGAAAGAGAAGAGGAGAGGAGAGGAGAGGAAGAAGAGGGAAGTAGGGAAGAAAGAGAAGAAAGGGAGAAAGAAGGTAGAGAAGGAGTGTGGATGCAGTGAATGGGGAAATGGGCGAGCAACACCAAAAGTCATGTGTATGTATTTATTTCATTAAAAATATCTTATATATAAGAATGTAAAAAGAATGTATGTTAACATCTGATAAATATCACGGTATATGTATGGGGGAGAGTTTGAAAAAATAAATAAATAAATTAAAAAAATTCAGACTCTTAGTAACTAATTCATATCTATGATGTTTGCAGTGTCCCAGGGTCATGTGATCACCTTTTGTGACCACTGACAAGCAGAAGGCAATGGGGAAGTCAGATTCACTTAACAACTATGGCAAGAAATGGGGCAAAATTCACTTAATAACTATCTGGCTTAACAACAGAAGTTTTGGGCTTAAATGTGGTCAGAAGTCAAGGACTGCGCGTAATGCACTTCCAATAGATTCCTCATTCTTAAGAAATAAAATGAAGAGTATCTACAATCCAATGCCTTGTCTGAAAATGAGTCTAGTTGCCAAAAAAAAGAAAAAGCCCCAAGAAATCCAAGGTGGGGTGCAACAAATGATAATGGGGAGCAATTTTATAATTTTGCACATCAGTAAATAACTTTTTAGTGGTTGGTCACACTGGCCATTTTGGGGGAGTATCCAGAACATGCTCTCAAAATTTTTACTCTGGGTCCAAGAATAATTGTAAAATGTATTATGCTGTATGTCTTCATGGATTCAAATATTTTGTTTCATATCTAAATTCAGAAGATCTTATTCCAGAAGTCACTCAACAGATATTAACAACAGCCAAGCAATGAAGTTAATAAGTTCACAGAGGTTGGTTGTTTCAGAGATATACAGAGCCCTTGTGTGTTCCCCTGAGCTTCAACAGTGTGAACTCACAATGATAATTACAGATTGGAGTGGCTTAACTAACCTAGATCTATTTTCAAGCAAATAGAAGTCATGTCAAATATATCAACTAAGTTCAGTTCATTAAAAGCTAGGACACATCGAATGAGATAAAAGTTAAATTGTGAGCTTTTTTTTTCCCGGAATCAAACAGCCATAGGGAATAAACATCTCTGTGATGGAATGTTTACTTTTTGTCATGCTTTTGAAAGAAGCTTGTGCAAAGCACCACATATTATAAGAAAAGAGCAATTTTATTAATTTGCAATAGCAGAGAATATCTGTAGCTCAGGTGTAGGATGAGGGTGAAAGTTCATTCTCTAAGCTTGTGTGTTGATTTCCGAACATTTCGTTACCAGGTTAGGTAACATCTTCAGCGGAGACAAAACTCCATTGAAGATATTACCTAGCCTGGCAACAAGACATTCGGAAACCAACCAAGCTCAGAGAACAAACCTTCACCCTCATTTTATTGATTTTTCTGAGTGGGGGGGGGAATCCTTAAAGTTACAATAGGTAGTCCTCACTTAGCAATCACAATTGAGACCAGCAATTCTGTTGCTAAGTAACATGGTTGCTAAGTGAAACTCACAGGCTTGTGGTAGACTGTTGATGTCTCTTCCCATTCAGTCATTAAATAAGTCACTGTGGATCATTAAGCAAAATATCATATAACTGTGACTTGCTATTTTACTGCTAGCTTCTCTACTCCTCAAAAACATATGATTATTAGACTGTAGGATGCTGCAACAGTTGTAAATGCCTGTAGGTTACAACCTGACGCCAGAATGTTGTTCACGTGACTGCAAGGATATTGTGATAGTCATAAAGTAGTAAAGTTGCTTTTTCAGTGCATTGTAAATTTGAATAGTCTCTAAAATCATTAGGGGAATTGTTAAGCAAGGTCTATCTGTAATGAACTGAATTGGTTCACTTTTTTTAGCCACGGGGACAATTGCTCCACTATCTCCTATTCTATGGACAGGAAGACAACATTTGTAAGAGCAAAATTATTTTTAAAAACTCCACAACACTTACACAATTACAGTTGAGAAGAAAAGCTGGAGGGCCCCAGATCCTGCTCTCCTGTAATTGGGAGAATGGGAAATGTATATGAATACTTTTGTCCAGTATGAAACACATGAAATTTAGATGGCATTTTAAAAAGCAAAAATCTCATTTGAATTAGAAAGAGAGGACATGGAATTAGAAATGTCAGGGTCACTACTCTTTCTCTTTTTTTTTTTTTAAAAAAAGTGTAAATTATTCACTGCCTAAGGAATATTTTATTTCATCGGCTACTGCCCTTTTCTTTGCTCCAGGAGCTTTCAAGAGGGAAATCTCAACTTCCTACAGGGAAGCAGCTTGACAATGCCCCGAAGGTCCTTCTGTTTAATAAGCAACAGGTTTAGCTCCTCCTGCTGAGTTCAGCTCAGTTAAGTAATGACTAGAAGTGATTGGAGCTGATGATCTGTGAAAGTAATTGTTAGGTTAGGGCTGAGAAGCTGAGAAAACTGACAGTTCTCAATACACCCATTCAACTATCAAACAGAATAGATGTGGAATTAGGCAAGTCTCCTACGAGTTTTACTATCTGGGCTCTCTTATCTGCTGAAGTGCTGACTAAAAGGTAAAATAAGGGACCACCATCTCTGCTTAGAGATGTTGGGAGTTAGATGCCCTGGTGATGCAGTGATTAGAATGCAGTATTGCAGGCTAACTCTGCCCCCTGCCAGGAGCTTGATCCTCACCAGCTCAAGGTTGACTCAGCCTTCCATCCTTCTGAGGTCAGTAAAATGAGGACCCAGATTGTTGGGGGCAATAGACTAACATTGTAAAGCACCCTGGGAATGCTGTAAAGCACTAAGGAGCGGTATATAAGCCTAAATGCTATTGCTATTGCTATGCTGTTATCAGGTAAGCATGGAACAACTGATTTCAGAGAAAAGGGAACAAAACCAGGTGGACAACCCTGAACAGCCCCTTTTCATAGCCAGTTATTCTAAGAACCATTTTCTTTTGTGCCCCGTCATTTGAGCTGGTAAACCTTTTGCTTTTAGTATTATATAATTTTTGGGAGATCTTTCAAATTGAACAGTAGGGTAGAGATGATGGATGGGTAGAGGGAGAGGATAGAAAATAAGGAAGAAGGAAGGAAGGAAGGAAGGAAGGAAGGAAGGAAGGAAGGAAGGAAGGAAGGAAGAAAAGAAAGAAAATTAGAAAGGGTAAAAGGGGGGAAGGAAGAGAGGAAAGACAATCTCTATTTTTGGTGGCAAGAAGAAAAGATAACCATCCCTTTAGGGTTTGGTTAAGGTTCACACAGAAGGGATAGACATGTAAATTCTTAAATATACAAACAACTTGCACATGTTTTCTTCTGAAATCTGGGCAGTGTCTTAGAGAACATTTCTACCCCCAAAAAAATAAAAAAGGGAAGAACAGATGGCACCCAAAGAAACCTGATGGCAAAATGAAGATTTCTGAGCCAAACAACCACAGTTCTGCAACTCCAAGCTGAAAAAGAAAAAAAATCATTTCTGAATTTAAAGATAATTAGTAACTTTCCCCTTTGCTGCACATTTTCTTTTCTTTAATTTATGATATGTAGAAATGGGCAAGCTCTCCTGATGCCACTTCACAGTAACCCAGAAATAGATCAAGTCCTTCTGGAAACCAAAAGCTGAACTCTGCCTTCTCTTTATGAATGTGGGCTTCTCCTTAGAGGCCCACCTTCAGATGAGGTTTATGAAAAGCAGAGGAAGAAGAGCCTTTTTTATTCTGAATGCTCAAGAATAAAAAATAAAATGTAATATTCCCCCAGGCTTAACTATTTGGCATTGGCTTTGACTGATTTCTGGCACGTTATCTGGAATGTATGACTTGGGTTGGTAAATTTTAAGACTGTTTTTTTTTTTTTACTGTTGTATTATGCAAAGGCTGTTTGGTGGTTGCTTTATCATTAATTTTGTACTGATTCTATTGTTCCATTGTTTTTCTCTAGCAAAAGCTACTTGGAATGCCTTTTGACTGCAGGCAAGGCAAGCAGCAAGAAAGAAGAAAAGAAAGAAAAATAGAGGTTACAGAAGGTTTTGGTGTAAGTTTCATCTATTGTTTTGATCATAAACTCTAAGGCCACTGGTACCACTAGGTGCAAGGAGACAGAAAGCTCAGCTAGCAGATGCCAAGAAGCAGAAACACAGGGTTGAAGAAAGGAAATACCTGCAACAGAGCTGGCCTTGCCCCTTTCCCCAGCATGTTTCTTATCTAGGTTTTAATTTATTTATTTATTTTATATCCCATCTGTATTGTTTCAACTTTGTTATTCTGTTTATGTGCTGCATCTCCCTCTGCAAAATGACCATTGACTCTCTTTTATTAATTATGGATAGGTTGAAATTTATTTGGTGAGATATTTCCCTAGCTCATTAATTATGGTAGGCTGATATCATTTTGTCATGTGCTGAGAATATTGTATATATTTTAGTTGTTTATTTCAATTCATTTGGTTTATCTTTTATAAGATTGATTTATCTCCAAAATGAAGGGAAAAGGGGTGGAAATCTCTATTTATACACTGGGAAAGATTGAGGGCAATAGAAGAAGGGGCCGACAGAGAATGAGGTGGCTGGATGGAGTCACTGAAGCAGTAGGCGTGAACTTAAATGGACTCCAGAAGATGGTAGAGGACAGGAAGGCCTGGAGGAACGTTGTCCATGGGGTCGCGATGGGTCGGACACGACTTCGCAATTAACAACAACAACACTGCAAGTGCAGGACGTAATGCTATAGAAATCCTTTCTCCTTTTAATTTTTTTTCTCCTCCTCCTCCTCCTCCTCCTCCTCCTCCTCCATGACTCCCATGCAAATTGCATAGACCCAATGGCTTTCTGGGAGAATAGGTTTGATCTCTTTAGCCTCACACCTGCTTTAGTTACAAAGACAAACACATTCATTCCATAGAGCAGGCTAACTGCCATTATTTGTTCTATTACTTGTTCTAAAATCTCAGACAAGGAACTGATAGAGGAATCTTTCCCTACATTTCTAATCAAGATCTTTTTAGAAGGACCTTCCGTGAGTAAGGTGTATGCTATAAAATTTACCTTTCACCCCTTCAAGCTAAAAGAAATTATGCTGTTTTTTTCTCCATATCCATCAGCTTGGTAAGATCTGAATTTAAGGCCCCTCAAGACTGATTCATGTGTTGATTTCTAAAATGCATATCCTCATCTTTCAGGGGCCAATATTCCAAGGACATGCCTGAAAGTTGAATTTAGAAACCTTCTCTGTTGCATAGGATTGTTCTCGGGATCAATAGAAACTGTCTCTTTGTTTAATAAGATCCAAGATTAAAGTGTTAAAAGCCATACTTCAGCCTAAAGGTATGCCAAACTTCAAATCTGAAGGTTCTGCCTGTGATCCTAAGTGGGATAGAAAAGTCAGCAGTTGCCACAGGCACTCCTTCTTGTCCCTTCTGCCAAAAAATGAAATGCCACCATAGCCCATCTCCCAAAGGAGGGGAGAGAACGATTTCTGCCAGCTTCCTAAAAGCTGTTGCATTCTATGCCACTCAAAGGAATAGAGTCTCCTTGTCTGTAAAGGAACTGATGTCATCCAAACTCATAGTGTCAAGTTTGCTACAGACATGTAAGAAGCCTTCAGATCTATTTCCCAATACCTTTACCCCCAATAACCTCTGGCAGTTCTTCCCCAGGTATCTTCCATCACTGGCTGTTTTTCTATCTCTGGTGCAATGATTTGTGCTCTAAATGCACCACAGTGACCTTTCCTTTGAGTAGTTGAAATGTTTTCATTAAAAATGAAAGAGCGGATACATCAAAATGTTTTGCGACGTAAAGACCTATGTTGTGAATATAAAACAGTGGCAGTTAGTGCTATTTCAAGAGGCCCTCCAGTTGAAACAATGGACAAATTGCTTTGTTTGGCAAACCACATGCATGACAAAGATTTGATGAGCAGCTGCCTGGTCCCAGAAAAGGAAAGCAGAAGGGTACAGACTAGTGGCATTGAAAGCAAACTGCAGTGATGGCAAAATGGAAATGCATAATCATGAGATTAGTCAAATGTTTCCTGATGCCGGGTGACTTGTGTAAAGTAAATTGTGGAATTTGCATTATTTCATCATGTGTTGTATATGTGTGCCTTCAGGTCACTCTTGGCTCTGCCTGGGTGTTTTCTTCATAAGATTTTGGAAGTGGTTTGCTATTGCCTCCTTCCCCAATCCCAGGCCAGGCCCATTACCAGGCTGCAGCCCACTACTGGGCTGTGGCCTGTTCAAAACTGGGCCACATGCATGAAGCTCAACTCATACAAGCGGAGAGTGCTTGCGCTCACACACAAAGCTCCATTCCCATAAATGGAGCTTCATACATGAGCGCCTCCCACTCGGTAAGTGGGGTTTCAAGAGTGAGCACAAGCACTCTCTGCTCCAGCAACCCCCAGTTGCACAAGTGGAGCTTCAATTGCAACAAGTGGGCTGCCAAGCTGGAAAGGTTGGGGACCACTGCTATAGCTGAAAGAGAACACATTTCTCCTTGACTTACAACCATTCATTTAATGAGTATTCAAAGTTACAACAGCACTGAAAAAAGTGACTTATGACCATTTTCACACTTGCACTATTGTAGCATCCCCATGGTTATGTGATCAAAATTTGAATGCTTATCAACTGTCTCATATTTATGATGGTTGCTAAATCCCGGGGTCATGTGATCACCCTTTGCAAATTTCTGACAAGCAAAGTCAATGAAGCCAGATTCACTTAACAGCTGTGTTATTAACTTAACAATTGCAGTGGTTTACTTAACAACTATAGCAAGAAGGGTCAAAAAATGGAGTGAAACTCACTTAGCAATGGAAACTTTGAGCTCAGTTGTGGTCATAAGTCAAGGACCACCTGTAATTGGCCCAAGGTCACCCAGCAGGTTTTATACCTAAGGCAGGATCAGAACTCACAGAATCATAGTTTCTAGTTTGATGCTTTAATCACTACTCCAAACTGGCTCATTATTTCATCATCTATTGTACAAGTTATCAATTCCCCCCTGCCTCCCATGGATACCCATGGTACAGAAATTCTACAAAAAATTCCTTTATCTTAATAATTCTGAATAAAAGAAAAGAAGAACAGCCCCAGGGTCTATTTAATCATAGTGTATAATATGACCAACCAATCAAAATGCAGGTTATTAGATATGAAGCTTAGTCAAAGCTGGGCACGAATGTCCTTTTGAAATTATCCATCAAATTTATGGGCTGACAGGGAGCTAGATGAATGTGGACAAAGATATTAAGTAGTTGATTTCTTTGAAATTCTCCAGTGGAAGAATACATTTTTAACAATGTCATAAGTACAGAAGGTACTTCTGTCCTTTGTGAGGGAGAAATTCCATGTGAGGACACATAAATTGCATGTGAGGACAGAAATTCCATGAGCGAAACTATTCCTTGGAATTCAGTTGACAAATAGGAAGCCAGAGTGATTACATATCCTTAGAAGGATGTTTGTACAATTAAACTATAATGGAGAGATGGAATAAGAGAAATGTGTAAAAGTGCCGCAACCAAGACAACAGTCAATTAAAAGAAATCTGAGTCCAGGGTAGAAATGTAATTTGACAAATCATCTTAGACATGATATTCCCTAGTTCTCATGAACAAAAAGGGAGTGAAGCACGCTAAGACTTGCAAGATTCCATTACTATACCCTTATAATTAAAGTAGTGCGTGCTTTTGATTTCCCAATTGGTCTACCTTGGATTAGAGGGCTGACAGAAACACAGGACAGCCACTAATACTACCAGACCACCTTAAACATAGGGTTGCAAAAGTAGCAAAGGTGTCTTTTCCAAAAGGCAACTGGACTTTCTTGGGGTTTTTTTTTCCTTTAAAAATGTTTCACTTCTCATCCAAGAAGCTTCTTCAGTTTTAACTCTTAGATGGGAAGAGAAATGTTTCTTGGATGAAGCTTCTTGGATGAAAAATGAAATGTTTTCAAAGGAAAAACAAAAACAAAAAAGTCCAATTGCCTTTTGGAAAAAGTACCTTTGGGACAATCACGACCTGGATGATTGAGAATATCCATGCACATTTATATACTTTTAAGAACACAAAACTGCAACTATGGGAATTATTTTATCCAACTGTATGGATATTCATAGAAACTTCTGAACCGTGAAAGCTTCCCTGTTTTGCAGCCAGTTTGGAGCCATAAAATTAAAAGGAAGAAGAATAAATTGGGTATCAGGAAGATAATGCCCGTGTTCAAAAGATGGCACAGGTGAGCATCAAAGTACATGAAGAAATCTCTCATGGTAGCTACTAGGCTATTGCCCCACTTGACTCAATATTTTTTAGATCTTTATGTTTTAAAGAAATACTAGAGTACTCGCCTTTGGGCATTATATTTATTTCCAATCATTCTTTTGGGCCCTTTATAGAACTCAGAATCAAGTTTAGGAAACAAAATTGATGGGGAGCAAAGCCCAACACTTTTTTTAGGAAGCATTCCCTTCTGTCTAGAAAGAAAGATGATGGTAAAGTATAGAACAATGGGGAGCATTCTGGGAGACTAAAGGGGGTGATTCAGAGCATCACCATAGTTTGCCAGCTGGCAAATAGGTGTTCTGTGATCACTATGTCCACCATGGCAGCCATTGTGTGGGAATAACTCTAACAGCTTCTCCAAATTCCAAATGAGCCCAGGGGTCTAACACAATTGAGGATCCCTGCCTTAATGAGCAGTTGGGGATTGCCAGGGCCTCAAAAAAACTGTGTTAGATTGCCCGTGAAAATTTGGAACGGGGAGAAAAGCCTGCTATGTAATCAAAAAACTGCTTGCATGCACAGCACAGCATGACATTTTTGACAAAAGAACTGCTCACCTCCTGCCCTCCACATTAGTCACATAAAAGCTAAGGAAAAAGCCATATTTGTGTTGGCTTCATCTGCTCTCTGTTTTATATTTATTAAAGATCTATTCTAGACACCTTTAAGATCCAATTTCGGCCAATATTGCAAGTTCCAGAATGAGTCAAACTTTTCTTTGCTTCCTTGTTCATACATCCCACTGGGGGACCAGCTATTATGGAAGAAGGAACACACCTTTAGATTCTTAGAGGCTTTAAATTTAGAAAAAGAGGGAAATCTTTTATCATATGGGCTGTTTCTCCTTTGCTCATTTTTAATGGCAGTGTCAGGACTGGCTCTGAGGAGATTCCCCCCCCTACTCTCCAACCCCTTATTGTTGAAAGGAAATAAGGGGGGAAAGAGGGAAGAGTATCATAGGAACTGGTGCCCCCTGGTGCTACAGCAGAGAGGTCTCATTTTCAGGGCGGGAAATGAATCATAGTTTGCCTAGCCTTTGCTCACTCCATTATGAAGAATTATCCAGTGGCCACTATGAAGGTTTTCCTTCTAGAGAAACAGGTATAACATGACAATGTGACTTACTGTTCAGTGATCAGATCACTGTGACATTATATGTGTGTCTGCATTTGACAAACAAAAATCCAGAAACTTCAGATTGGGTTTAGCCACATAGCAGAAATTAACTAAGATAACTGCTGACACAAATCTATACATTACAAAAATTCTGATTCCTGTAACCTTTAACTGGGTGAAACGGTGCACCATAAGGCAAAACATTTTGAACCAAGGTACCTCAAATGGGCTAACTTACAGAATGAGCCCAAAATCCCAGACCCATGGCTCCTGTGGAATTCAAATTTGGGGAGTTTTATACAACATTTTATGACATAAAAATGTCATTAAAAGTTTGTGACATAATACAAAATGGCATAAAACAATTTCTGTGCTGATGTTCGAAGATGGCATACAGTTCAACATGGACTTTTCAAGGCCTTGAAAATCCCATGTTGAATTCTATGCCATTTTTGAACATCATATATACATCATAAATATGCATTCTGAATATATCCCAGCTTTTATTATTACAACATTAAAATCTCTGTCATTGTTGGAGGCATTGAGGAATCTGATAAGGAAATATATCTGAAAAAAATATATTGGTTGGGTCACAGATTGTCTAGTTGGCCATTAAACTGCATGATGTCTGTGTTCTGTCCTTTTCATTGACTAAGAATCCATTTCTGGGATATGTTCAAAGTGCTGTTGCTAACTTGTGAAGCTATGCATTTTAGACAAACTGAAGAATGTCTCTTCCTACTCTTCTCCATCAGAATACCAAGATTTTCACTTGAGTGCCTTTTTCCAAGAGCTCCCACCAAAAAATAGAAAGTGGGTGACCACCCAAAAGGGACCTTTTTATGGACGTACCTTATGTTTTTTAGATAGTCATTGTGGCTTTTTGTGCTGCTACATTATTTTGTGTGTGTGTGTGATTTTACTGCCATTGTAATCACTGCCTCTGATACATATCTCAACTATTGTCATGTTCCTTGCCTAATGATTTATCTTGTTTCTTTAGAACTTTATTTTTTGATAGAGTGTAATTGATTGTACAATGGCTGGAGAGATATTATTGCTGATGTGCACTGAATAATTTAGTAAGTCAAAGAATATTTCCCACCAAGTGAACATTCCCTAAAATATCTCATTGTCTTCATGTAAAAAATCTACAGCAAAGGAAGCGACAATTTGATCAGAACATCTTGAACTGGCTCCATTGGCAAAGGGGTGAGACAAAGCTGGATATTCTCTCTTATTTATTCAACCTGTATGCTGAATATATAATGAAGAAGCATGGATTTGAGGAAGATATTCATGGTTTTAAAACTGGAGGAAGAAATATCAATGATCTGCACTATGTTGAAACTATGCTGACAGCTGAAAGAGCAAATTGCCTGCAAATCTAGTGAAGAAAGTCAAGGATGTCAGGTGTGAAAAAGCAGGACCAAACATTAAATTCCAGTGAAGCTGATTTATTGCTGATGTCTATACTCAAGAATCTAGTCAACTAATGGACAGCACTGAATTGATGCTAGATAAGATTAATGGAATTCAAGAGAGGTTGGACTTTGTGAGAATGCAATGATCCTAGGTTGATTTCTTTCTTGACTCCACCCCCAGGCTCTGCCTGTCTTCTCCTACAAGGGGCAAAGTGGGAAAAAAGAGGAGTAAGGTTAAATATATACTGCTCACAAAAATAAAGGGAACATTTTAACATGGTAGAATATGCTCTAGTAAAGTGGTTAGGAAATAATTGAGAATGTGGCTGCCTGCTTGATGGGGAGACCCCCATTGTACATGCTCAGATGTAGCATAAAAGATCCCTAAAAGTTTGTAACACTTTCCACTGTAAACAATGAAGGGGAACTGGACACAACTTATATTTTAGTTGGTCTAATATACCATTTCCCATCATTGAAAGACAATGAATGAAACTGAATTACTGAGATGGTTTGCATTGATGCTCAGCATGGTCATTGATGGAATTATCTGGATATCTTCCATGCTTTCCCAGAATTGGAAGCCTTCAATGTGGAATGGAATGGATCAAGTTACTGTAGTCTGCTAGAAATGAGTCATAGGGCCTCATTCAATTTCATCTGTTCCAGCAATTATAGGGATAATAATTATATTCATTATGCCCAGAAAGCTTCTGTTTACTAGATTCCTTTATCCAATCAGGATGTTGGAAGGCCATGCATTTTTGGAACAATCTTATTATCGGATGTGCTTTGTTTAGATTAATTTCAGAGGAAGTTGTCATACACATGTCCTTAAGTACAAAATTGTGCTTCTTTTCATGTTTTTTAAAATTCATATTCTTATTTTAAAATGTATCTTGGTTGCTTTTCTACTGGGAACTATGTAAGGATTTTTACTTTTTAAATATACAGCAAAATATGGAATAGAAATGTAGGACAAAAGAATTTGAAAAGCAACAGCCCCAAAATAATTTAAGAATAGTAATCCAAACAAAAGCAGTAAGCACCGGGTTCAACAGCTGAAATAATGTAATAGCAACTTGCTGAAGTGAAAAGTCTTCAGGAACCAAAAGGAAATGAAAAGAGACTGTGGATTTGGGACAGGAGCCCTTGATAATCTTGCCACATTCTTTTGAGAACCTGTTCCATCTAATCTTAATAATTCAAAGTAGAATATTCATTCAATTTGACAGAAAAAAATGTTCTTTTAATTCTTTTCAATGGCAAAAAAATGTCCTTGCATGTATTTTGTTTAAGGTGGTTAGGGCAAATGTGCAGGTGACTAAGTGTGCTATTTTTCATTGTACAAAGATCTTTTCAGCTCCCTGGCTTCAAATAATTCTATTATTCTGTGTTTCACAAAGTACTACTCAAAAAGATGCTTTCAGGAAATCCATAAGGAAATATAAATGACAATATGTCTATGGAGATTCTCAATCATCCAGGTCATGGTTGTCCCAAAGATGCTTTTCCAAAAGGGAATAGAATAGAATGGAATAGAATAGAATAGAATAGAATAGAATAGAATAGAATAGAATAGAATAGAATAGAATAGAATAGAATAGAATAGAATAACAAAGTTGGAAGGGATTTTGGAGGTCTTCTAGTCCAACCCACTGCTCATATAGGAAACCCTATATCATATCAGTCAAATGGTTGTCCAATCTCTTCTTAAAAGAGTATTACAGCATTCACAACTTCTGGAGGCAAGTTGTTCCACTGACTAATTTTTCTAACTGTCAGGAAATTTTGCCTTAGTTCTTGGTTGCTTTTCTCCTTGATTAGTTTCCATCCATTGTTTCTTGTCCTGCCCTCAGGTGCTTTGTAGAATAGCTTGACTCCCTCTTCTTTGTGGCAACCCCTGAGATATTGGAACACTGCTATCATGTCCCTCCTCGTCCTTCTTTTCTTTAGACTAGCCATACCCAATTCCAGCAACCGTTCTTTATATGTATTAGCTCCAGTCCCCTGATCATCTTTGTTACTCTTCTCTGCACTCTGGATTTTCTTGTTTATGAATAGAAATAGAAATAGAAATAGAAATAGAAATAGAAATAGAAATAGAAATAGAAATAGAAATAGAAATAGAAATAGAAATAGAAATAGAAATAGAAATAGAAATAGAAATAGAAATAGAAATAGAAATAGAAATAGAAATAGAGCTGGAAGGGACCTTGGAAGTCTTCTAGTCCAGCCCTCTGCTCAAGCAGGAGAACGTATACCATCTCAGACAAGAGATTTTTCTTTGAAAATGTTTTGTTTCTCATCCAAGAACTGAAGAAGCTTCTTGGTTGAGAAACAAAATGTCTTCAAAGAAAAAAACAAAGGAAGTCCAATTGCCTTTTGAAAAACACCTTTGGGTCATGAATGGCAATAATTTCCTTCCATAGATCCTCCATTTTTTCCCTTCTCCCTAGTGTTTTCCTACATGTGTAGGAAACTTTTCCTACATGTATAAACTTTTTTTTTCAGATCCACCAAGTGTTGATCTATTAGTTGCAACATAAATTGACCCACCAACTTGGTGTCCAAGCCTGACATTGTGGGCTGAGAGAGAGTGACTGGCCCAAAGTCCATGAATGTTTCAATTCCCTCTTTAATACTATTGAAATTGCTGACCACCAGCACATGTGATGGCAGCAAGTGATTACGTTTCCAAGCAGAAATTATCCCATGGGGCACTGAGACAGATTCCATTCTTAACTGAAGTATCCTGCCCACATCGTATTTCATGGATGGGATATTTGACTTGTTATGACATCTCCCAGAATTTGGATCAGAACAAAAGAGCCATTTTAATATACCTGAAGATCAGAAAGTGGCAAATGAAGAACCCCACAAGTAGCAATTTTCCCAAAGAAGATCACTTTGATATGAAATGCATCAAATATGATAGGCTGCATTGATTCTCTTTATTACAGTCTTCACAAATATTAAACTACTGCTCTTCACTCTGCTTACAGTAGCTGGTTCTCTCTGTGGAAACTAGAAGAAGAAGAAGAAGAAGAAGAGGAAGAAGAGGAAGAAGAAGAAGAAGAAGAAGAAGAAGAAGAAGAAGAAGAAGAAGAAGAAGAAGAAGAAGAAGAAGAAGAAGAAGAAGAAGAAGAAGAAGAAGAAGAAGAAGAAGAAGAAGAAGAGGAGGAGGAGGAGGAGGAGGAGGAGGAGGAGGAGGAGAAACTAGATGGACAGGTCCATGAAATTGCTAATTTCTGAGAAGAACTGAGAGGTCTGTCAGTGCAACTATGCAGAGGAAGGACTGAAAAGAAGTTATTTAATGAAATGGTTTGAAAACTTTAATTGAATCTTATATTGGCCTGAATTTATTTTGAAGTTTAGAAGAGTTCTGCCATCTCTCGATTCATCTCCATCCTTAAACTCTAATGACACTGGTTGCTTTGAGACTTCAAGTGAGGAAATCTTAATAAAAACTTGACTTGATGTTATTTCACTGTAAAGCCCAACCTGAATTAAACATGAGCTACTAGCCAGTCACTACGACAACACTGAACATCTATCCTTCTTTCCCTCTTCTATCTATTATCTACATCACCATGTCATTTGAAGAATCATTACTGATTTACAGCCAATGCTAACTTGGGTTTATTAACATGATTTATAGAGATCCCTACTTAATATTTTCTTTTCTTTCTCCCCCCTCACTTTTCTTTTTCTGCAATGGAATTTTGGGCCAGTAATTTGTTATGAGTTTTAACGATCTCTGGTAATAATAGAAATAAAAGATGAGAACTAAGATCAGCACAAAAATGGGATGTTTTGAAAACCAGATGTATCTAATTTTCTTTTCTACTACTTATTGGTATCTTATTATTATATTACTTTGTAGTTTGTATGTACACTGACACACAAATTCCTTGTGTGTCCAATCACACATGGCCAATAAAGAATTCTATTCTGTTCTGTTCTGTTCTGAGGAAAAGTGGCTTCTGGTGATTCAGTTAAGCTCCTTTTTATAATGCTTGGTTCCCTCATAAGGATAGGAAAAAAAGTAAACAGGACTTCTGATTTCTGGCAAGGGATAAGATAAGTAATAAGATCAAAAGGAAGCACACAGTGGGAGAAGAGGATAGGAGATGAATGTGTATGTCTGTTTCAGTCAGTCAGTCAGCTGGAGAAGGACTTAGATAAGTAGGTCACAGCAATTACTGTTTTGAGGAAATGCCGATTTAGCCAAAACATGGCTCTTAGCATAGGCCTCCAGCAGGGACAAACCTTCTCCAGCTTTTCCCATCTGGCTGTCACCCAGATCTATAGCTGGGAATGCAGCAAGATTGGAAAAGGCTGATCTAGTCCAAGGGAAGATAGAGAAAGGGGATTTAGAAGCTGGTCTTTATTTCAGCGGCTTGTTCTCAGTTGACTTACAGTTAAGTTTAGATATAGTGCAAACATACAGGTAGTCCTTAACGTACGACCACAGTTGAGACAGGAATTTCTGTTGTAAGTCATTGCAGTCATAAAACAAGTTAGACCCAATTTTACCACAATTTTTACATGTCAATATGTGAATTTCCTGGTTGTTAAGTGAATCCAGCTTCTCCCATGGGAATTTTCACAAATAATAATCTGTGACCATAGGACACTGCAACCAGTCTTAAATTCAGGTCAGTTGCCAAGTGCTCCAATTGCAATCATGGGGGTGGTATGAAGGTCGTAAGTATAATTGCAGGTCATAAACCATTTTTTCCAGGACCCTTGTGACTTTGAACCATCATTAGGCAAAATCACGAAACTATGTCTCACTTATTTCGGCCATGTCATGGGAGGGAATTCACTGGAGAAAGCAATTATGCTTGGAAGAGTTAGTGGTAAAAGGAAACCAGACCACCAAAGAAAACAGTGACTGGATACCACTGTCCAGCCAAAACATAAATGATCTCAAAAAAAGTAGTGTAAGATTGGTAGATGTGGAGAGACCTGGCCCATAGAATCACAAAGTGTTGGATATGACTGAATGGATAACATCATCATAAATGAATGGTCATAAGCAAAGACTTACCTCTAATAAGGAACATACAGATGGACTGGAAAGGAATAATTTCATGAAGGATAAGATTGTGTTATTGAATTGTATTGCTTTTCTATTATCCCACTGATTGAAAAGAACAAAAAAAAAAAATCATGGCTACCCCCTTTGTTTGAGGTTAAACCAAGTCACTTGTTCTGTCCATTACATGCCATTCAAAGTACAATCATATCTCCAGAGTGTTTTCTACTGCCTGTTCTAAATGAGAAGTTATTTGGCAAAATCCTGAGAAGGTCAACTATATCACTTATGCATTCAACCCTCTCCTCCCCCCAATTGCAATACAATGGATGATTTGAAGCCATATTCTTCTGCTGGAGTTTGGTGGAAATGCATGACTCAGCAACCTCTTTACTTTAACTTGGGAAAAAAGTGAAAACGAGGCCTTTACAACTGAAATATGTGGCTGGTGTCAAAAAAGGCAATTAACATATTTATTGTCACAGAAAAAGGGCACAGGCCTTGCATGTACTTTTCACTTCTGAACCAATGGCCTAAAAATAACAGACAGATGTTCTCAGGGGCCAATGCATTATTAATCATTAGGTTTATTATAGTTTCATTTTTTTATTATAATCATTATTATGCTTTAACTTGATTCATGATTTTATGCATAAAACATATTTATTTGCTCATTCATACAGGCATACAGAATAAAAGGAACATGCAATTACCATATTAATGCAAAATAAGTCAATTATTGGTTTAAGACAATGTCCTCTGGAAAGGAGGATTAGGAGAAAAAAATGTTGGCAACATGATGGTCCAGCATCACGAAGAGAATGAAGAGAATCCTAAGTTACTTTGATATTCGCAACTGGAGTTCAGCCCCAATAAAAGCCAATACCATATTGATCAATTATGTAGCTAACCTATGGAGGAACTAGGTCAGGTTTAGAGTAATTGCAATCTTCTGATACTGCTTGATCTCTCAGTGGTTTTCAATGCCATTGCAGGCCATTAGTGCAATATACACATTATATAAATAGCTTTTATAACACTATTTACAATAGTGTAATAATATAAATACTATATGAATCTGGGGCCTTATGTTTCCTCACTCCCTTCCAATTACTGAAAGGGGCCAGGTTGAAAATTCTGGAGCTGTTTAGAATTGACCACGCAATCCAATAATTTTGCTACAACAGCACTCCTGAAGGTCCTGAAGCAGAGTTTTTCAAACCTGGCAACTTTAAGATGTGTGGACTTCAACTCTCAGAATTCCCTTCCCTTGTTTTGCTGGCTGTCCAATCTATTCTCAGGAGTAGATGGAAATTTTGGAAGAATTGTCCAATAGTTGTTTTCTTGAGGTTAAAATATGTTTGGGCATCATTTCAAGCCACAAAGGAACTCTTTAGGTAGTCCAGTCTTCTCTTTCATTTTCAAAGAGATAGGTAGCTATAACAACTACATCTAAGAACATGGCCTTGTTTATTGGACATCGTTTGCTACCTGAGAAGCATCAGCCAAGAGCTACACATTTCTGCAGTTCTTCACTTCACAAAGTGATTTGCTCACCTTTGAAAACAAAGAGCTGCTCTGTATGATCTGTTACTGTCTGCAGAAAGGCAAGCCTTGTGCGATAGCATGTTTAGGTAGAAAGTTTTGCTGATAGATAATGCAGGGAGAAGGAAAGTCTTGTGACCAGGTTGTCTAATAACATTTTCCATCTGTTTTTTTTTTTAAAAAAAGGAGTCCTCCTTCTTTCCTATTCTACAACTCCCCTCCTTTCTGTTTAAAGAGATTAAAATGAAGATTAGTTTGAAGGGACAATTCTAACTAATTAAAGAAGAGGCCTTTAAATGGCTTATTTCATTAACACATACTGAGGAGGAAGATTAGCCAGACAAAATATTGCTTTCCAGAAATTGTCAAGGGGGCAAAGAGCACACACAAAAAGTCCATTAGGATCACAATCTGTATTCTTTCACCTGCCCCAGTTAAAGTGCTTTCCATTAGACAGCAGAAAAGTGTACTGGTAGAAAATTTGCTGTCCTCATTGCTGCACCCTATTTTGCCACAGTGACAGCACTGGCACAAATTCTGGTCCTTATTTATTTGTGGGTCAAGATCTCCCACTTTGTTTTCCCCTCCTAACTGCAGGAAACAACCACTCATCCCTTTTCCTAAGATACAGGAAGGTTGGCACAAGTTTCATCAGAGGCACCTGTGCAATTGCCTGGACAACATGTCAGATGCTAAGAAAATATGTGTTCTCCTGATGCATCTTGCAATGCCATTTCTGCATCTGACACTTGCTATTGGCTCAGCAGTTAAAGATGCTGAGCTTGTCAACTGAAAAGCTGAGAGCCCAAGTTCAAGACCCGAGTCAGACAAAACCCATGTGACAAAGTAAGCTCTCATTTCCTGCCCCAGTTCCTGTCCATCTAGCAGTTTGAAAGCATGCAAATGCAAGTAGATAAATAGGTACCATTCCAGTGGGAAGATAACACCATTCCATGTGCCTTGGTGTATAGTCATGCTGGCCACATGACCTAGAAGTGTCTTCGGACAATGCTGGCTTTCTCGGCTAAGAAACAGAGATAAGCACCGTCCCTTACAGTCTGACATGACTGGACTGCTGAGGATATAATAGACTTGCTACTACAAGGCTGGGTAAAGACTTTGGGTTCCTTCTCAGTTGGGTTTCAGGCATGGGACATAGATTATATTGATTGTTCAGCACAGTGATGGCTTGAATGGTAGCACAGTCTATTCTCAATCTTTATTTTCTTTTTAATCCTCTTATATGATGGCCTTCAAAGCTAAAGGTATTACCTCAATATGAATTTTGAATTAAAGCAATATGATAGTGTTCAGTCAAGGGGGAAAGAGTATGAAGGAGTGATGACAAGGCAATCAGCTTGATATCAGGTTTGTTTTGCTTGGGGCTGCAATAAAACCCAAATGTGTCAAACCAAGTTATGTCAGTCTAGTTGCTACAGAAACACATCATACCATTTTCTTCTAACTACTTAATCAAAGTAGGCTTCATTGTTTTCATTATTCAACCAAAAACTTTCTTCTAGTAATTGTCACATTTTGTGGAGAATCAGAGCGATTTTTAATTTATGTTTATTTATTTATTAAATTTATATGTTACCCATCTCATTATATAAAGAGATGGCTATGAAGGAAACATCCCATGTAACGCCGCTGCTGCGCGAGCTGCACTGGTTGCCAGTGGCCTTCCGGGTACGCTTTAAGGTGTTAGTTACCACCTTTAAAGCGCTCCATGGCATTGGACCTGGATATCTCCGAGACCGCCTTCTGCCACAGATTCCCTCCCACAGACCGGTACGCTCCCACAGAGCGGGCCTCCTCAGGGTGCCGTCGGCCA
>NW_015386708.1:193512-194583 GCF_001527695.2 Protobothrops mucrosquamatus
CCTTGGTGAATAGTGGTTACATAGTCCTTCAGATATGTGGGAGGCCGATGCCCTCGCGCTGATCGGCGGGGAACCGTGTGACTCGGTTCCGCTCTTGCCTCGGTATTCTCCCCTCTGCGTGGTTGTCCTTGGGCCGCTGCAATGGGTCTCGCTTCTCGAGGTGGTTGACTGACGGGTGGAACCAATGGCCAATACTCGTAACCCAGCGACCCCGATTCGGCCCCTCAGTTGATCAAGGTGGTGCTGCCAAACCCGGTTGTCCTCCACGCGAACTTCGTATGATCGGGGCCCGGCGATAGAGATGATGGTCGCTTTCACCCACTTCGGCTCCCCCGCGTGATTTAGGGCATACACTAAATCTCCCTCCGTAAAGCCCCGAGTTACCTTCCTGGATTCCGGTGGCATGACCGTTTGGTAGCTGGGATGGAGGCGATCCAGGGGTGACCTCAGTCGGCGACCCACCAACATCTCTGCTGGGCTCCGGCCGGTGGCGGCGCAGGGTGTGTTGTGTTGCGCCAGGAGGAACTGTTCGAGCGTTTCTCGCCGTGCGCTGGCCCCCATCCTGGTGAGCGCCTCCTTGGTGAGCCTCACCATCCGTTCCGCCCGTCCGTTGCTCTGCGGGCTGTAGGGCGCGATCAGCGTGTGACGGATGCCCAAGTTTGCCGGGAACTCCTCCATGTCCTTTGCGGTTAGTTGCGGCCCGTTATCGGACACCAGGACGTCTGGTAATCCGTGGGTTGCAAACAGTCTGTCCAGGGCCTTGATGGTAGCACTCGTTGTGGTGGACGGCATGGGGATCACCTCCAACCACTTCGAGTAGGCATCCACCGTTATTAAATAGATCGGCCCTCCATGGGGCCCGCAAAGTCAATGTGGAGACGGGACCACGGTGCTCGTGGGATCTCCCACTCCAATGGGGTTGCTTTCGGTGGGGCTGAGCGGGATTCCTGGCAAGGCTCGCAGGTGGCTACCCACTCCTGTATGTCCTTGTCCAGCTGTGGCCACCACAAATAGCTCCGAGCCAGTGCTTTCATGCGCACGATCCCCGGGTGCCCCACGTGTAAGGTATCA
>NW_015386708.1:197237-206443 GCF_001527695.2 Protobothrops mucrosquamatus
CCCTGTTGCTAGTTAGCCAACCAGCAACGGGCATGAAACTGTATGCAGATGGAGAAGGGCAATCACCCTTAATGGGCGATCAATGGTGAAGGGCAATCACCCTTAATGGGCGATCAATGGTGAAAGGCAATCACCCTTAATGGGTGATCAGGATATGCATAGGGGATTAAGGGGGGGGGAATACAAAGAACACAACAGATACATGGGGTCATTCCAAGACAGAGCACCATAATTGAATTTGGTACTCATGCTGAAGCTGGTTGGGCAAGTTCATTAGAGATGATACTGACAATGTATTTGGAGATTATTCGGGAATACTTTGGTCCAAAAGAAGTAGATAAGGTACTCGGCAGAATCAGATGTGCTACTTATAGATTGGTTCCCCTATCCTTCCTGAGTAGTGAAAGCACCCAGAGACATAAGGAGGATGAGTAAGAGTGATGGTCGATGTTTCTTTGGATAAGGGATAATGCTTTGAAGGAGCCATTGTTCAGCCCAGATATCATAAACAACTATTATTCTGAAACCAATCTCTCCTTTGGGGGAATGTTGCTGAGAATATAGTAGGCTTTCAACTACAAGGGTCAGTAAGGGCTTTGGATCCTTCTCAGTTGGGTTTCAGGCATGGGATAGAGATTATATTGATTGCTTTTATGGATGACCCGGATGTGGTACTGTGATGGTGTCTGTGCAATCGTCTTTGTTTTGTTCAACCTCTCATCCTTGGTCTATCTCACGGGGGTCAAACTCTCCACATCATGTGACGTGTCGTGATGTATCATGACTCTTTTTGCATTGCTGTCATTGGGGTTGGCGTGGCTTCGGTATGATGAAACCGGCCCGTGGGCCGGCAGTTTAACACCCCTGGTCTATCTGCAAAAGTTCAGACTGAGGTTACTGTTTTAACAGTGGTTCTCTTCCATCGTGAACAATGATCCCAGTCAATGAAGAGAAGAGACCAGGGACTTCCAGGGAAGAAAAGTGAACTGAAGACACCTGCACAAATGTTGCAGCTAATGTTTGCTGAAAAACACAGGAAGTCAATGAGTAGACTAACTCCTTCACCCATTTCTGGATAAAGAGAGGATGTAAGATCACCCCAGTTGTGCTCTACGCAGTTGCTTCTGACAGGAAGACCAAAAACCAGTAATCTCTGGAGGTCAGATGAGTCTGGAGCCGAGGGAATTTGCCATATTTGTTCAAGCTGCAAACAGACCTTTCAAAGGATTCTAAGTTTGCACTTTCCTTGCTAACTATTTTTAGAAATTGTCTATTTACTGTTTTAAAGATGTTAGACACCTCCAAAATGATATGGCTGAAAATAAACTTGTTGAAAGCTTCCAATCCTCAATATAGGAAAATGAAGATGCATTGTTATAACTTTTAAGAATTACAAACAAGAAATTATACAGTTTTAAATGGATTAAGGGCTCAGAAAATGTTGGAATGTTGAATTTTGAATATGAAGATTAATTAATTAATTAATTAATTAATTAATTAATTAATTTTAAAGAATGCACACATTTCATTTGAAAGAAGAATTGATTTTGATATTGGACACATAGCAAGACAAGCAACTTATAATGCCATTCAGAAATATTTTTGAGGAATTGCATCGGGACTTTGAATCAATAAGGTCAGCTATGTTGAGTCTCCTTGGGAATATGCTGTTCCTAGTAGAAGATGCTGTTGAAAAAGATATACAGCAAAGTATACCCAAGAATAACCCGAATAAGAGTTTGAATAAGAATTTGTCATCAGCCAAAGCAAACAAACAAACTGGATGAGGCTTTAAAAAATTAAGAAAGATATAAAAGTGGCAATGCCAGAAAGCAATTGGAATAATTTCTTTTGCTGGTCATAGAAAAGAGGATGTTTAAAGTTTTGAAGAAATTTGAAACAAGCATCAACAATCATCAGGAATGGATTAAAGTGTATGATTGCTTCATGTAAAAAGAAGGTATACAAAGATAGTTTATCAGTCTGGGATATGTTGCTATTTGGGGTGGAGATTTTTTAGATTTACTGACATCTGGCCTGGAAAAATGTTATGTATTGGATTTGCTTACAGTTAACATGGTATTTAAGCCTTTCCCCCAGCAGATACTTTATATATTCTAATCTGATAGTATTTAAACAGGCTTTGTACTTAAATGTCTTTCTACTTAAAGGGATATTTGTGAGCTTATTTTCTTTAAAGAAGAAACTTCCCCCTTTTGTTATGTTAAACAGTAGTCTTTTGTTCACACTAGGATATTGAGACCACTTTATGTTTTATAATGTGAATTTGCATACAGTTGAGGTATGGAATGTTGAGTTTTATATGTGTTAATTAGTATTATTTTGGGGCTCTGTTTGGATTCTTTACTGATACCTGGATTGGAAAAAATATTTTCATATAGTTATGGGATGAACAGTGTTATATTTGTTAATTAAGAGGAGGTGAAGAAATAGTGATGTGTTTACATTTGTGATAAGGGTGGGAAAGTGCTTTTTAAGTCCCCCCCCCCATTTTGTGTCTTTTTTCTTCTTTTCTAGCCCATACTATTTTTTGCTATTGTAATAAAAACTTTTAATAAAATTATTATTTAAAAATGAGGAGGGGAAGTCAAGACCAAGGGCCTGCATTGTGGGGTGCCACAGAATATAGAGTGAGTTATCAAGAATATATTGGATCAGCAATTTATCACATATCAGCAATATCAATTTGTATTGTAGCCGCCTAAATGGAGAAATGGCAGCTAGACAGATCCCAACCCCTGACAGATTGTCAATATTGACAACATCTATATATTGATATCAGTTATATATCTCCATTCAAGGAAAGACAACTATATAAACAAATATATATCATTCACCCATTATTTTTGGAATATTTGGGACCTTCAATAAGAGAGATGATGGGAAATAGTATCCTAAAATATTTTTTTAAATAATAATGTCTACTTTGTGGTATGCCTAGTTTAATGAAAATAAAGACTGGGGTGACATGATAACAATGTTCCAATATCTCAGGGGCTTCCACAAAGAAGAGGGGCTCAACCTGTTCTCCAAAGCACCTGAAGGCAG
Source organism: Protobothrops mucrosquamatus (assembly GCF_001527695.2). Classification (NCBI taxonomy): domain Eukaryota; kingdom Metazoa; phylum Chordata; class Lepidosauria; order Squamata; family Viperidae; genus Protobothrops; species Protobothrops mucrosquamatus. The sequence goes on from NW_015386708.1 coordinate 200,307, forward strand.
GACAAGAAGCAACGGATGGAAACTAATCAAGGAGAAAACCAGCCTAGATCTAAGGAGAAATTTCCTGACAGTGAGAATAATTAATCAGTGGGACGACTTGCTTCCAGAGGTTGTGGGTGCTCCAACACTGGAGGTTTTTAAGAAGAGATTGGGCAACCATTTGTCTGAAATGATATATGGTTTCCTGCTTGAGCAGGGGTTTGGACTAGGAGGCCTCCAAGGTCCTTTCCAACTCTGTTATTCTCTTGTAATAATCTGTTTCTTAAAAATATTTTCCTTCCTAACAAAATAATCCACTCTATCTCTTTTCATGGAGATGTAAAAGGGAAAGATTGACTGAAAATGCACTGTGGACTTTCATAGGCACCATGACACTCTCCAGCAGTTCTCATTCCATTTGATTTAATAGATTTGTTTTTCGAGATCTTTTTGAAAGCCAGAAGTGATGATGAAGTAGTCAGGGGTATGTAGACTTCCAGTTGTTTATTAACCAATCCTATTTTAAATAGTTTGCAATATTTCTGGCTTCTCACATTTCCATTCAATTCTTAAAAACAAAAAACCTCAGGAAGTTTTTAAGAAGGGATTGGACAACCATGTGTCTGAAATGGTATTGGGTTTCCTGCCTGAGCAAGGGGTTGGACTAGAAGACCTCCAAGGCCCCTTCCAACTCTATTATTATTATTATTATTATTATTATTATTATTATTATTATTATTATTATTATTATTATTATTATTAATAATAATAATAATAATAATAATAATAATCTCCATGAAGCTCTTTTTATTAGTGGCATTCCTACCTTGCCCCTGACAAATGAGTGGAAAAATGTCTTCTGCCTCTGGAGAAATTTGGACAAATGGTCCACAAGATCAGTAGAACATTTGAAAGGACCCTTTGCACTCACATCTGTCTTCAACCTCTTTGGGCTTTTTTTCCCTTTCATGTTCGCCTCCACATCCCTGGAAACAATAGCATCACATATTTTTATCTGTATGTTGTGTCTCCGAAAAACCTCCCCTAGAGAGAGGATGATCAAATCACTGAATATACAGTAGAAACAGTGATCCAGAATGGTGGTGCGGCTGTTACTTTTATTTGGAAGAATAGGAATTAAACATGCATGAATTAAATGAAATAGAAAAACAGCTGTCTTTGTAGAAATGCATGTGATTCAGAATAACTATGGTTCTGAAAATCCCTCTCTCTCGTGTTTTTTTCCCCCCAAAAAAGACAATTAGACAGTTTTTTACTTGAGGAAGAAGTCGTTTCACTTCTCATCCAAAAAGCTTCATCAGTTGTGATGGTATGTATGTGGGGTGGGGGGAATGGAAGGATTCATTCTGACAGTTGAGACTAGATGGTGGGGGTTTGGAAGGATTGGTTCTGACAGGATGGTGTGTGTGTGTGTGTGTGGGAGGAAATGAAAGTATTGTATTTCTTTGCAGTCATCTGGTTGTTAGCACTCTCCTGACAGCTCATGAGGCCACTTGGGAATTTATCTGTGCCCTCAGGGTCACCTGAGTCAAAGTGCAAATGGTTGTGGAATCTTCCTGGAATTGCTTGAAAGGGCTGCATTATAGACTCGAGATAGGTAGTGTCATATTCCTCCCCCTCTGTTGATGGAGGCCTGTTCAATTCTAACACAAATGGATTCTTTTACCCCTTTTTCAAACATGCACATAGTGTTGATTTCAGGAAACATGAACCATTCCCATATTATTATCTATACCAGTGGTGGCGAACCTATGGCATGCATGCCAGAGGCGGTACTCGGAGCCCTCTCTGTGGGCACGCATGCCATTGCCCCAGCCCCACCTCCCCTTGCAGCCCCCTCCTCCCCAGCATCCCCCCCAGGGGAGAGTCTCCCCCAGGCACGGCCTGCGTGGAGCAGCACAGCAAGGACATGGCAGCCGGGCAGCAGGGACAAGACTCCGCCCTTGCACCCCATCACGTGCAGATGATGCTGCGGGGTGCAGATGGAGGGCATGGCTGCCATGGCACTGCAAGGCCACCTGGGTGATCTGCTGCAGCAGGCCGTGGAGGCAGTGAGTGGTCCTGCAGGTGGGCGGGGCGGGGGCAGAGCACGGGCAGGCTGGGGGGCAGGGCGGTTTTTGGCCACTCGGTCTCTAAAAGGTTCACCATCACTGATCTATACAGTATGGTCCTGCCCAGTGGTGGGATTCAGCTGGTTTGCACCAGTTCAGCAGAACCGGTAGCTAATTTTCTGTTGCCCAGGCCCAGAACGGACTTCCAGAAGCGGCATCCATACAGAGAACCAGTTGTTCACATATTTGAATCCCACCACTGGTCCTGTCCATGAATCCAGGCTTATATTTACTTTGATTGAAAGAATTTGTGAATGATTCCCTCACCAGCCCACTAAGAACATTCAGGGAGCCTCACCTACACTTATTGCAGCTTATCTGGCCCAATTCAAATCAAGTCTTCCTTAAAGCCAGCCCAGGGCCTTTAGAACTTTCTCCCTGTGAATTGGGGGAAAGTGGCCTGTGCATTTTCAATGTCCATAAGAACTCATTTAATGCTGGATTTCATTTAATCTTTAATGATAATGGTTACTTTAAAAGTTTAAAAATTATTACTGGGTTTCAATCTAAATGGTCATCAAGGGTATGACAATGTAATAATATCAATCTTATAGACAGACCAGAATACAATGTTCTAATATAAGTAAATGTGTGCCATTGAATTCATTATCAGTAATTACAGAGACAGGGATTGTAAATCTGGAACCTCACCATATGCCCATTAAATCATTGCTCATCTCTTTCTGGCTCAGTCCCACACACGACTTCCCAATGGATTCTCCAGCAGGCATTTCTCTAATAATTGCAGCATGCAAATCAATTTGTTCCAGAAAAGACAGATGGGATGTTTATTAGAGAAAGGTACCCCTAGATAGGAGTCCAGCAATGACAACAAAGGATGGCCGATGGATCTCCAGCTTGACTTAACCCTGTGTATTCAAACTGTGCTTGTCCATAAGCCAGAGACGCCCCATGCATTTTCTTTTTCATCAAATCTGGGATTTTCCCCAATATTGCTCTATTTCCCAGTCTCCAGGATTTAGAGAGGACTGATTAATTATGCCTTGATTCAAGGTATAATTTGTCATCTTCTGTAGCCAGACTTTCCAAAATCAGGATGGAAGGATGGAAGAAATGTCTTAATGCCATGGTAGAAAACATTTGAGGGCTAAGAACATTTCAATTTTTTTGAACATGCAATTGTCAAAGTCGCTATATGGCTGCCCTGGTGGTTTTGATTGGTCAATCAAAAACCACTTATTAAACAGTTGACTAACTCCCTTAATTTTTACTATGCTCTCTCCTTGCAGCAGTGTCTATGTGTGTTCCTGGGAAAGATGAGCAAAGAACACCAGGAGTGTATATTATAGGTACAGTATATAGTCCCAGCAGGGTCACCCAAAGTATGACAGTCATTCCAGCTATCTAGATAAAGCAAGCAGGAACACATATTGGGTAGCAACACTACAGGTAGTCCTTGACTTACAACAGTTCATTTAGTGACTGTTTGAAGTTACAACGGCACTGAAAAAAGTGAGTTGTGACCGTTTTTCACTCTTATGACTGTTGGTCATGTGATCAAAACTCAGACACTTGGCAACCAACTCATATTTATAATGGTTGCAGTGTCCCCAGGGTCATGTGATCCCCTTTTGTAACTTTCTGACAAGCAAAATCAATGGGGAAGCCAGACTCAGTTAACAACCATGTTACTAACATAATAACTGCAGTGTAGTAATAATGAGTAGTTTTGATTAGTATTGGATGATTGTGCATTTATTTCCTAGATTAGCTTTGGGAAGTCCTGGGGGGGGAGGGGGGAAAGGGCTAGGTTGGTATTATAGATTTATATGTATATATATATATGTATGATTTTTTAAGGAGGTGCCCGGTGATACCCCAACTGCACTGACGGGATGGTTGAGGGAGAAAGGGAAGTAGNAAAAAAATAACTGCAGTGATTCACTTAACAAATGGTATGAAAAGTTGTAGAATGGGGCAAAACTCACTTAACAAATGTTCCACTTAGAAACTGAAATGTTGGGCCCAATTGTGATCATAAGTCAAGGACTAGCTATATAGGAAGATACTAAAGGCAGAAGATCACTTTAATGATGATGGCAAAGGCAATCATTTCACACTGCACAAGAAAAGGCAATAGTAAATATTTTATGAAAGAAACCAAAAGGATGGACAATATAAAGTGGCAGATAACATAGTGTTGAATGATGGGCAGCTTAGGTCAGATAGCACTCAATATGCTACTGAGGAAGTGCTGAAGCACTTTGAGAGGACTAATAGTATTTATGACCTGTAGTTTCTGTAGACACCATGCAGGAAATGAAAATCTGAAATCTCAGTGGAAACGTAGTGGAAAAACTCACTGCACTGAAATATGAAACTACTCAACTTCCCATTGCATCTTAGGGATTAGCAAATTGAGATAGACATGAATGCTTTTAGATAGAAGATCATTCTGTTTGCTACTCAGTACAGGAAAATCAAAGAATATGGATGTTCTCAGTCATCCAGGGCATGGTTGTCCCAAAGATACTTTTTCAAAAGGCAACTGGACTTTGTCTGAAGCTGTTTCACTTCTCATCAAGAAGCTTCAGAAGAATTTCTTCAGAACTGAAGAAGCATCTTGGATGAGGAGCAAAATGTCTTCAGGCAAAACAAAGAAAGTGCAGTTGTCTTTTGAACAAGCACCTTTGGGACTATGTTGCTTTCAGGAAGGCTATAGCAAAGACAGTACTTAAGCACAATGCAGTCAGAGACAAAATGATATCAGTTGGGCTTTGGACAACCCTTTAATAAGACTGTTTATGCTCCAACCACTGATGCAGAAAAAGAGAAAGCTGATATGTTTTATGGCTATATTCAACCTGAAACTGACAGATCATTCAAGCAAGATACGTTACGTGAGATTCAAGAATGGAATGCCAAAGCTGGAAATTGTAAAGAGAAAAACAGTGTTGAACTGTATGCCCTAGAAAACAGAGACTAAGCAGGAGAATAACTTATCAGTTGCTGTCAATCAAAGGCTTTCTTCAATACGAGCAGAATCTTCAAATTACCAAAATGACCCTAATGTACAGTACATGGGCATTACTGGATGCTGCATACAGAAATCAAAAGAGCTGTATTATTATAACAAGATTTATATGCTATAAGATGCCAATGGACAAATAGTAACTGATTCAAAGAAGGTTAAACTAAGATGGAAGAAGTACAAGTAGTCCTTGATTTACAATCACAATTGAGCCCAAAACTTCTATTGCTAAGCGAGACAGCTGTTAAGTGATTTTTGCCCCAGTTGTTAAGTGAATTACTGCAGATGATAAGTTAGTAACACTGTTGTTAAGTGAATCTGGCTTCCCCATGGACTTTGCTTGTCAGAAGGTCACAAAAGGGGATCACGTGACCCTGGGACATTGCAACCATCATAAATATGAGCCAGTTGCCAAGCATCTGAATTTTGATCATGTGACCATGGGGATGATGGAAGTGTGAAAAACGGTCATATGCATTTTTTAAAGACTTTGAACAGTCAGTAAATGAAGACTACCTGTTTACTGAACCCAGAGTAAAATAGAGATGCCAACTACAAGATACATTGGAAAATATTTCCTACTTACACAAACCAGTAGTATCGATGAAGTTAGCAGCAGCACATCAGCCATGATCAAGTCAGAAGGCTACAGAAATTTATGGAAAATCTTCACAAATATAGCAAGCAACAGAAGAAGTTGCTTCTGTAAAGATACTAACTCAATTATGTCAGCAAATGGCATAATTACAAATAGATGATGATGATAATAATAATAATAATGATGATGATGATGATGATGATGATGATGATGATGATGATGATGATGATGATGATGATGACGGCCTTGGACTTGACCCAATTAATACATGCCCCCACTCACACGGGTGGACACACGCTGGATCTGATTTTTGTCTCAGGCCAGTGGCAGAATGATCTGGCATTAGGGGAGATAGTTATTGAGCCCTTGTCATGGTCAGATCATTCTCTCCTAAGGATGGACTTCCGGACCGCTCCCCCTCGCCGCAGGGAGACGG
>NW_015386708.1:208961-210610 GCF_001527695.2 Protobothrops mucrosquamatus
GCCGCGCCCTCAAGACATGGCTTTTCCAGCAAGCAGGCCTGACCTAGGGAGGATTTTACTTAGGGATGATTTTAAGAATAATTTTAATAGAAAATACAGCTGCTAATATTTGGTTTTTAATTTGGTTTTATAGGGGTTTATATTTTTTGTATTTTGCATTTGTATTTGTTTTAATATGCTGTGCACCGCCCTGAGTCCTACGGGAGAAGGGCGGTATATAAATTAAATTATTATTATTATTATTATTATTATGATGATGATGATGATGATGATGATGATGATGATGATGATGATGATGATGATGATGATGATGATGATGATGATGATGTTGGAAGGGACCTTGGAGGTCATCTAGTCCAACCCCCTGCTCAGGCAGGAAACCCTATACCAGGGGTAGGCAACCTTGGCTCTTTTATGACTCGTGGACTTCAACTCCCAGAATTCCTGAGCCAGCATAGCTGGCTCAGGAATTCTGGGAGTTGAAGTCCACGAGTCATAAAAGAGCCAAGGTTGCCTACCCCTGCCCTATACCATTTCAGACAAATGGTTGTCCAGTCTCTTCTTAAAAACTTCCAGTGTTGGAGCATTCACCACTTCTGGAGGCAGGTTGTTCCACTGGTTAATTGTTCTAACTGTCAGGAAGTTTCTCCTTAGTTGTAGGTTGCTTCTCTCCTTGATTAGTTTCCATCCATTGCTTCTTGTCCTGTCCTTCACTTCAGAAGAAGTGAACCTATATAAAAATAAGGAGACTTAACAGAGTGTGCAAACTATTATATAATGTTCTTAATTTCACAGAGTAGCAAAATAACAGGATTATCCAACCCATATTAGGGCTTCATATGGAAATGGAAATGCCAGATCTTCAGTCTGATTTTCAAAAAGGTAAGGAACATGACATGTTATTGCTGGATTAAAGAAATCACAAGAAAGTCATTTATCATTGGTGGGTTTTGAACTAGGTGATCTTTAAGGTGCCTTCCAAACACCCCATTCTGTGACTTTAAAATGAGAATGGAAGGGAGGTACCGAGACATGATGCAACTGCATGGGCTTCAAATTAATATCAGTCCCTATGCACTGTCAGGAAGGTTCTCCTTAATTCCAGGTTGCTTCTCTCTTTGATCAGTTTCTAACCATTGTTTCTCGTCCTTCCCTCTGATGCTCTGGTGAACAACCTGACCCCCTCTTCCTTGTGGCAGCTCCTCAGATACTGGAATACTGCTATCATATTTCCCCTATTTCTTCTTTTCTTTAGTTTCCATTCATTGTTTCTTGTCTTGCCTTCTGGTGCTTTGGAAAGTTGGTTGACCCCCTCATCTTAGTGGCAGCCTATCAGACTTTGGAACAGTGCTATCATGTCTCACTTAGTCCTTCCTTTCAATAGACTAGACATATCCTACTCCTGTAGCCATTCTTCATTCTTCAGAAAGTCGCATGTCTGCATGATGGTGGACGCTGCCCTTTAGCTCCGCACAAATGGAGTGGAAGAAGGGTAGAGGGGGGGCTTCGGAGACCCCCGAAGGAGCCAGAGGAGAGACCCCCGAGGAGCCGGAGAATCTGCCCCCTCCCTGGTGAGTTTTCCGGGAGGGGGAGAAGACAGCCGCGGGCCGCTCGCCGTTTTCTTTCTCGGCGGCCCCGGCTTTCCCAGC
>NW_015386708.1:214625-215965 GCF_001527695.2 Protobothrops mucrosquamatus
GATAATTTTTAATGATTTTAAAGTTTCAGGGGATTTTTAAGGATAATTTTAATTGATCGGCCTGTTTAAATATTTCTTTTTAATTCGGCTTTTAATTATTGTATTTGTATTGTAGTTTTTATGAGGCTGTTAGCCGCCCTGAGTCCCATGAGGAGAAGGGCGGGGTATAAATTAAATTATAAATAAATAAATAAATATGTTTTAGCCTCCAGTTCCCTAATCATCCTTGTTGCTCTTCTCTGCATTTTTTCCAGTGTTTCAACATATTTTTTATATTATGGGGACCACGTATTCCAAGTGTGGTTTTACTAAAGCTTTGTAAAGTGGTATTAATAATTCACTGATCTTGATTCTATCCCTCTATTAATGCAGCTTAGGATTGCATTGGCTTCTTTGGCTGCTGCTTCACACTGTTGGCTCCTATTTAAATGATTGTCCACTAAGATTCCAAGATCCTTCTCACAGTTACTGGTACTGAGCCAAGCTTCACCCAGTCTGTACCTGTACAAATGTTTTGTTTTGCTTTGTTTTGCCTAAATGTAAAATCTTATTTTTATCCACATTGAATTTCATTTTGCAATAAATGCAAAAAACATTGCAAAATGCTGAGGTATCACTCATATTCTGAGATTCTTTCTTGATGATGACACATCTGCATTTTCTTCTTTCCTCTGTCTCCTTGGGTAAGGAATGTAATGATCTGTCACATTTTTCTGAAATAACATGCACCAAAGTTGCAGTTAACATTTTAACACCAAGTGGCTGAAAACACCTGGAACATTTCAGCCAAAGACAGGTTGGTCCAGTGCAAAGCTGATTAGCAGCCTGCTTGAGTGTTTAATTCAGGATGCCTGGTTGAGAATAGCAAGGGTTCTATTTCTATTTTCATGATCCAACTTATACCCTATTATCCTTCCCTAGACACTTCCAGTAAAAAAAATTACCTGACGAGCCCAGTTGACCTGAAATATAAATAAGCTGGACCATAATGTTTTGGGAAAATAAAGTGCTGAATTAGGGAAAACTATTGTTTCACTGTTACTCACATGAGAATATTTTAGAAGAAGGCTTCTTTCATTCACAAACTTATTATAAGACTTAAAAAACTAGCACAATCTGATGAAAGGTTTCCATGGCATTCTAGCAGCAGCTAGAGGAAGAAAATTATTGGATAGCACATTCACTAACAGCCTTCAAGATCAATGAAGGTTTCTCCTCCAGAGCATATAAGCCTCCCATCGATCATTTTCTAGTTTATTGTTGTTACAAACTTGGGCCTGCCATAATGTCAAGTCTGTAGAGATTTTTACATTATGCATTTTATATATACATATACATAT
>NW_015386708.1:216143-238046 GCF_001527695.2 Protobothrops mucrosquamatus
CAAACCACCATGGGGGCGTATCACCTCATTAGGTTTACAATCACTCTCTAGATGTTTCCTCTCATCTCGGATGGAGTGTCTTTTACAACTCATCGTCTCCCCTTGTTGAAAATCATCCTTCCCACCGTCCCATTTATCCATATGGGGTTCTGACACAGAGGCACCTCCCTCCAGTTTATCAGGGGGTCTCCCTTGCCATTGTATCCTTGGGAGACCATCTTTAGGAACCTCATCAAGACAATTGGATACCTCTATATCACCCTTTCCCTCACCCCCTTCTCCAATCTTATGTAATCCTAATGGCACGAACATGCCGGCATGTGTTGTTTGTGGGGGTTGCTTGCGCATTTCCTCCATTTGCTTCCTCTCATCACCTCAATGCGTATCGTTTAACTTCAGCTGTAAAGCAGTAACCACGATCCCCTTTTCCCTTTCATCAGTGTAAGTAGCGCACGGGGTGTGTGTGTGTGCTCCCACTCTCCATTAGAAAGTCCTCGCTCGCCACCCTCTACCGTCAAGCAGCCCTGAGGGCTTAAGTTCGAAGCTCCTATGTTATGCTGCGTCATGCAGTGAGCCATCTTCTCCACCTGCATGACTGTTTCTAAGTAGGGAAGTCTCAAATCCTCCCTCCTCCACATGCCCCCAGATGGAGGAGCACAGCAGGGGCGTGATGAAGAGTCCGGGGGCGGCAATAACTCAAGTTGCTGCGGACAACCATCACAGCACTTGCCAGGCAGGGTGCTCTCCCCTCCTTCCAGACATTTTTCCCAATGTGGAGGCGTCTTTGGAGTAATAGCTGTTAAATTATCCACGCTCGAGGGTCTCAATGTTAGTGTTGGTCTCTTTGTAGTTCTTATTGCTTATTGTTTTTATTGTTCTTATTGCTTATTGTTTTTAAAGGTTTTTTACTAAACTTTTAATTGTCTTATACTCTCCTGGTGTTCGCATTTTTATTTTGTATTATGGATATTCCCAGGAGTCATTCGTCTGAACAATTAATCAGTGGAACAGCTTGTCTTCAGAAGTTGTGGTGCTCCAACACTGGAGGCTTTTAAAAAGAGACTGGACAGTCACTTGTCTGAAATTGTATAGGGTCTCCTGCTTGTGCAGGGGGTTGGACTAGAAGATCCAAAGTCCCTTCCAGCTTTGTTATTCTGTTATTTATTCATGTCCACCTATGCTAAGATGGAATACCTTACATCCACATGTTCTTTAATCAATTTCTCACTTAACTGATAAATAAATGAAGAGAATGTTTCTTGAATAGAGAGATTTGTTTTCTTTTACAGCTTGTACAAAGAGATCTGGTCCTAGAAAGTCAATATTAGATGGTTCCAGGCTTTCAACCTCTGGTCAGTAAAAATAGAATATTACCAAGTTCCTCATATTCATCTAGGACCTGCTTTTCAAATGTACATAAAAGTTAATTGTTGACTTTGGGACTTTTAATATAGTTTACGAGTTTCAGATACTGCTAATACATCAGCCCCAAAGTATAGAGTAAAAGATATCCCAATTAAGTATATTGCCATTCTGCAGTTATAGGCAATCCCAGTTATTGCAACACATTGGCTCCAAAGAGATAATAGAAGATTTTGCCTAGGAACTCCAGAAGAAAGATTTACTTGCAATTTAGTAGTCTATGGGACTAGTGTTGATTTCTCATGAGAATTAAAACCAGACTTTATTTCTTACGGAACACTGCCTGTATCTCTCTTACAGCTTTTAATATAGGAAAAACACTTAATATAACTAAAATAGGAATTATAGCAAGATATCAAGGATGTCAAGCAATGCTTTTTTAATAATGCCCATAAATTTCAAGAATAAATAGAAGACAAAATATAATCTCAATGACAGAGCTGGAAATCAAGAAAATTGAAACCCCCATCTTTGTGTGAACCCTGCAGTTCAGATAATGAAAACGTAGGATCTGATCAATGTGCATAATGCAATGTGTTTTGCACCATACTGGCCTTTCATCAAGGACTTTGATTTTACACACACACACACACACACACACACACACACACACACACACACACACAGAGAGAGAGAGAGAGAGAGAATATAGAAACTTTAAAAATATATTGAATTCCACCAAATGAATAAATAAAACTACAGATGAAAGGAACAGTAAGAAAAATCAGACAGGTTGTTCTGCCACATTAAAATATGGGCAGGAAATTTGTGGGTCCAAAAGCAATAAACACCTGAAATCTAAAAGGGGTTATTATGCAAAGCATAGTATAGGACTGACTTTAATTGCAAAACATAATAGAGACAGGAAAGATCCACAGACAAGGCAATCACATAAGACATGAAAATGCAGGTAGACCTCAACTTATGGCCACAATTGGGACCTGAATCTCCATTGCTAAGCAAGGCTGTTGCTAAGTGAGTTTTGCCGAATTTTACAACCTCTTTGCCATGGTTGTTAAGCAAATCACTCAGTTGTTAAATAAATCATGTGATGGTTAAGCAAATTTCACTTCCCCTGTTGACTTTGTTGGTCAAAACCTGGCTGGGAAGGTCGCAAATCTACCATATGACTTCAGGACACTGCAAGTTTCTTAAATACATGCTGGTTGCCAAATGCCCTAATTTTGATCACATGATCATGGGGATACTTTGATGGTCGTAAGTTCAAGGACCAATTGTAAATCACTTTTTTTCAGCGCTGTTTTAATTTCAGACAGTCGCTAAACAATGGTTGAAAGTCAAGGACTACCTATATTCAGCAGAGCAGACAAAAAATGGCATTCCTCCTCCTTCTTATCAAAGATAGTTATGGATATTCTCCAGACTATTCTGACCAACATCTAATGCCTTACCATTGAAGGAGAATATTTGTAGCTCAGAGTTGAACTGAGGGGTCCTTGGTACTCTCTGAGTTTGCTTGTTTTCTTGCAGACATTTCATTACCCTAACTAGGTAACATCATCAGTGCTAGTAAGGAGTGCTGTTTGCTGTTAGTTTATATTCTGGTGTCTTGCCTGTCTGTGTGGGTGGGGGCAATCTTAGGGATTCTTTGGTTGGGCTGTTTACTATTGGCTCTTTGGCAGTTTCTTGATTAGAGTCAAGTAAGCAATAGCCACCATTTCATCCAATTTTTTTAAGACTTTATAACTGCATCTTTGGTCATCACCCAGCATGGATAAACAATCATAAATATCCTTCCATTATGAAGCATGTACTCCAATAAGGCAGAGGCATATCCTACTATGTGTGAGTGTCAAGCATCGAAGAATTCATAAGCTGTTTCACCCATAAATGCTTCTTAGCTTGCCTACAGACTCGGCGGGAGGGGAAGGGTGATTGGAATGCAAACTTCAGATAGCTAGCTGCTGGTCCATGAGAACCAAGGTCTCTCGAAAGATGATTACTGAGAACTAAAGATTTTATCTCATAACAAGTGTCTAAAGTTTAATTGGACAATGTGACCTGCTTGATTTAGGGGAGGGAGACTCCTATGATTTTAATATACTGATTTTGGTGCCATTTAACCAGAGCTGATTTTCCTTTCACCTGTGCCAAAATGATCCACTCAATAAAGTTTTGCATTAGAGATTAGAATGTCTCAGCTGTGCTTAAATAATAATAATAATAATAATAATAATAATAATAATAATAATAATAATAATAATAATAATAATAATAATAATAATAATAATAATAATGTTGGAAGGGACCTTGGAGGTCATCTAGTCCAACCGCCTGCTCAGGCAGGAAACCCTATATCATTTCAGACAAATGGCTGTCCAGTCTCTTCTTAAAAACTTCCAATATTGGAAGTTCATTGGATTCTTCAGTTGGAACATGACAGTGAGATTGAAATAATTATGATGGGATGCTCAAAGCTCCCATAGGAGAAACAGACCCCAGCAGGTTGTTTTGTCCTCTCCTCCTCTTCTTCCTCTTCTCCTCTCCTCTTAAAGAGACTTCTTGAAGATTAGGAGGAAAGATTGCCACAATAGTGGGAAATGGTATCTTATAAAATGACATGGGAAAACCCTTCTTAAGATCTACAGTATTAAAGCTACCATCTGATTATATTACTTTTGGTTGAGGTTCCCATGGAACGGTAATCAATAAATTGAGTTGGCTCTTTGAAAGAGCTTATAGCTTCAACATCTTTTCTACTCATAGTCAAAGCAATCTGTTCCCTATTAGTGCCTCTTAATTATCTAAGATCTCTGTCTATTTTTCACAAGCTTCTCTTGGAAAGTAGAGGTTAATACTAAAGTTCTCAGGAGTGCACTGAAAGGAAATCACTTGAAAATTTGCCTTGCTTGAAGAAAATTCTGTGGCAGCTGACACGTTAAAGCACTTTAGAATCCCTTACAAATACAGTACCTGGGAATTCATTAATATATTCTGATGTCCATCCCTTCTTCTCACTCCTGTCGGTACATACATCTCTTCTGGAAATAGGTAGATGATAGCTGAAAATACATGAGATCTTTGATCTTATGGGTCAAGTATCATATTGAGTCCTGCAGAGTAAAACTACCATTTCTCATCTCTGCCTGAATAACATCATTTGGATTCTCCCCATGCAAGCACTTCTTCATTCTCCTCATTCTTCTAGTTCCCTGTGTATCACAGATAGCAAGAAAACCAGAGGGCTGTCAATCATGGCACTCGGCTCTGAGGTTCAGTAGATATGTTATGTAGTGTTTTCACCCTTCCTTCCTTCCTTCCTTCCTTCCTTCCTTCCTTCCTTCCTTCCTTCCTTCCTTCCTTCCTTCCTTCCTTCCTTCCTTCCTTCCTTCCTTCCTTCCTTCCCCCTTTTCCCCTTTCAGTAGCAGTCAATGAGCAAAAAAAAGTTATTTTCTCTTATTTCTTGCCTGGAAAATCAGGTTTCTATCCTGGCTGTGAGAAGCCAGGAGACACTTTAATTGCTTTGTGTTGCCTCAGGGAAACTAAGTTATCAGAGGAAGCAGCAGAAATGTGAAGGAGCCCCAGAAGTTAAGAATCCTGCTCCCAGCTTCCGCCCACCTGGTCATAAATCACCATCCTAGTGTGTTCCTGCTGCTCTTCAGTGGTATAACAAAACTGAGTTCAAAGCAGTTTTGTACAGATTCTCATGTCATGTAGTAGCCTCACATCAGTAAGTTGTGTCAGTGGCACAAATGAAAAAGCAAGGGAATAACTGAGCAATGGGCAGTTTTTTCCAGCAAGCCCCACTCAAACTGAGAAAACAAAAAACAAATGGACACCAGGAAACAGATGGAGAGGAAAACGGCCATTAGGAGATGGTGGCCAGCATGGGATGCAACTGACAAAGGGAAAAGAAATATAACACAGATTTCTCTAGGAATGGACACCTCCCAAAATGAACTCCAATGAAGAATAGCCAACACTACTGACAAGGTTAATAGTTCCCATCCTTTCCCATCAAAATATGCATTAGTAATGTTTGTAAAAGTTAAATCCCCAAAGAGTGGAGTGTGCATTGTAAGCAAATGAAATGTCAGATGTGGGGATCCAAAACAACATTGGGAAATGATGAGAATGATATATTTATTGCTAATTGCCTATTTACAAGAATCTCACCAGATTAACTGTACTCATTACAGAACAACTAGATTAATACTTCAAGGTTTAGGGAGGGTCTGCTGGGTTCAGGGCAATTCACTGTGGCCAACTCACTATGGCCAGATCACCATAGCCATTTTGCTGTGGCCATCTTGCCACAGGACAACTCACTGCAGACAATTCCATGCCTGATAACTCAATGTGATAAATGTTATCTGCCACTATTTCTCTGACATTATTTCTATTGACAAAAATGGAAATAATGTTGAAGAAACAGTGGCAGATATCATCTTGAGTTGTCCCGCAGCAAAATGGCAGTGGCGAGATGGCCATGGTGAGTTGGCCACAGCGAATTGCCCCATTCCAGGGTCTGCTTTCTGTGTCTTCCTCCAACATTCCAGTCTAATCAATCTCTTAACTTCCATCCCTACTTCAGTTACAGATTCCACTGCATTAAAGCATCTGTTGAGATGGTTTGGCTTCTAAATAAATATTTTAGCAAATGTATTTTTAAAAAAAAGAATGTGTATGTTGCGAAAAGCGTGCATCAGGGAAATATAGTATACAGTATTAGAGAAAAGGAGACTTGGAACATTGTACTTAAAATATCCTGGAAAAAAGGTGAGAAATTAGGAAATCTGGGGGGGGGGGACCCTTCAGAGTACATAGGAACATGAGCATAGCATGTCTTTAACTCCTTTTTAGATTTCTGTACAATCTTGGAAACAGCCAAAACTGCTTTAAGCAATGTGTTAAATATGCAGCCCTTTTAATAAGTTCACTTCTTAAAGCAGTTGCACCCCCTCTCCCGCCACATTTTTTTTTCCAGGCTAGTGCAGAAAGAGGTTTTAAAGAGATGCTATCCATATGCACCTTGTGTTCCTAAATGTCTCCTCCAAATGATTTTCGAAGCATTCACAGATCTAATAATTATTACAGGCCCAAAAGCATTTGAAGCCCAGTCCTACATAATATTTTTGTCTACAGAATAACATCCAAGAGCTGTCTACAGGATTTTATATTGTTTCTTATGGATCATACTTGTAGAACAACAGAAACAGGCTAAAAACCAGGAGACTGAGAGTTCTAGTCCAAGTTTAGGCATGAAAGCTGGCTGGTTGGATATCTTTCCATCAATCACTTAAAATTAATTAGCTCAAGCCACAATAGGGTTGTTATTCTGGGGAAAATAGGAGGAGAAAGGAGAATTAGGTATGTTCATTGCCTTCAGCTACTACTACTACTACTACTACTACTACTACTACTTACTACTTACTACTTACTACTTACTACTACTACTTACTACTTACTACTACTACTTATTATTATTATTATTATTATTATTATTATTATTATTATTATTATTAAAAAATGGGATATAAATAAATACAATCTAGAAATTAAAAATATTTAACTTACATGGTAAGAATACATATCTTTAATAGGTAACATCAATTTCTTTGGAAAGAGAGCAAACTCTTTTCATTTATTAAGATAATTTCTTTTTCAGAAGATAGAATAGAAAAGGGAGCTTATCATTTCATATATGGGGGATATTTTAGAAGAACTTAAATTAAACAACATTTTGTTATTTTCAATTTTATTTCAGTTCACAAGCTGGTCCATACCGGAACATAAATCATTTGATAAAAGTAAATAATATATTTTAAAAAATACTCAAGCTAAATTCAGTGCATTAATTATCTTTTGGCAACTTACTCATTCCTTTCTTTGTCCTTTTACAGTACATTTGTGAATGAATCATTTGTACTCCATGTTTTATTCTTTAACTGACATGTGTTTTCAATAAAACAAAAGATAATTGTTTGCTCTAGAACAAAAATATAAGGGCCATTATACTTAGGGAATACGAAATTAGCTTCAGGAAGTTTAAATATGATCAGCTACTTCTTAGACATATGACTTAACTGTACCATAAGCATACTGAATACCAAACTATAGGTGTAGGAGAAGGAATGACAGAACCTGCAGGCAGAATGAAAAGATGGATCAGTCTAGAATCCCTTCATAGCCACAAGCAAACTTGAGTCCAACACACACACCCTTGAGTGTGGTTGACCCTTATCTATCTCTAACCAGCTGCTCACCATTAGTTGAAAACGTTCCTCTCCATATCCCAAAGGTGCTTTTTCAAAAGGCAACTGGGCTTGGTTTTTTACTTGAAGACATTTTGCTTCTCATCCAAGAAGCTTCTTGACATTTTGCTTCTCATCAGAACTGAAGAAGTTTCTTGGATGAGAAGTGAAACACCTTCAAGCAAAAAAAAAAAAAAAAAGCCCATTTGCCTTTTGAAAAAGCACCTTTGGGACAACCATGACCAGGATGACTGAGAATCTCCATAGACATTCCTGTACATAGGCTTTTAGCAAATAAAGCAGCTTATTTGAACCTTTGGGTGTGGAGCTGGTCTTTTTCTGCCTGACATTAGGCTATGTTATAACACTAGACAACCAGTGACCCATTGGGTCATCATTTCACAGTTGTTTTCATACCTAACATTTGTGCACCCCCATACTCCCTCTCTGCTCCTGACTGCATCTCCCTTGCATACCACGTATCCTCCACAACCTCACTGACCCACATAGCACTGCTTGAGCACTTCCTCACATCTCTCATTCACTATCTGATCTACATGACACCTCTCACACACTCCCTGGCATCCCCTCATTTCCTCCTCAACCCATGTAGCATCTCTTGTGCATTCCCCGCCACTCTTACACACCCAGCCCAACCCTCACTGCACCTCTTGCACACAGCCTCACATCCTTGTGCACCCTCCCAAACACATTCTCCCACATGCCAGTGCAACCCCTCACTCCCCCCACATCCCAGCAACATCCACTTACCCTGCATACTGGCTTGGGACTTCCAAACTTCCTGCCAGTTCCCCTATGGACTTTCTTTGTGGGAAGGTGGGAAGGAACATTAGAAATGATGAATACATGACCACCATGATGTGACAGTGCAGCAGCATGAGAATGTCAAAGTGGCCACAACTTTGTTAAATTTCACAGGAGTGACAGGTCCTGTGCAGCACAATGATGGCCACAACTTTTCCGAATTTCAATCTCACAGGAGTTATTGGAGTTTGGATAGATTCTGTAAGATATCTCATTTGAGGCACCTTGGTTCAAAAATTGTGGCCCGATGATGCACCATTTCACCCAATTGAAGGTTATAAACAGTCAAACAGACATGAGAGTTTTAGTACTATATTGGTGATCAGGGCATCTTGTTCAAGTTGATAGAAGGCAAGAAAAACATTACTTAGAAATCTCCATTGTAAACAGTGACATCCCAACTCCCCAAACACATGCACCCATCGTTGAAAGTAATAAAATTTTGTATCTGAGAGAAAAAAAATACAAAATTCTTTTCTTAGGAAACAAAAATCAAATATACTGATAGAGTGAGGGATATTCAGTTTAGTAATAATATTTTTATTTTATCCTGTTATCTGACTGCAGTGAGATGTAGGAGTATAATTTTCAAAGAATACAGCAAAACAGCTATATGCTCTCAGAACAGAATTTCCAAACTAACCGAGGAAGGTCTTATTAAGATTCAAATTTCTTTTTAAAAAATGAAGAAACATTAAATTATTAAACTAGTTTAAGTAAATACAATTGTAAAATTTTGAAAAATGTGACAGAAGCAATATTTCCTATTACCCTTTATAGAGATTACTCATAGACTTGGCTTTCAAACCCTTAGCAAAAAAATATTATTTTTTTCTGTATTTGATTAGTCAATTCACAAAGTTGCCAATATTTATCCAGCCAGTAGAAACTGAGTTACTAAATGCAGGGAGACCAAACTTCCAGTCTTCTGATGTTTTTCATTGTATGCAACTGATTAAGAAAGCACCATGGAGACACAATGAAATCCAAGTAAGAACACAATTTCAAGAACAAACTAGAAGAGAAAGATGGTAGCAAGGGAGATGGAAATTGTAAAGAGGATGGGAAGTACAAAGAAAAGAAGAGAATAGCTATTACGCAGGCAGTGTGGTTGCATCCAGACGGTGTGTTGATTTCTGATAACAGTTTTATGGGTCCAGAGGAAGGCAAAAGAAACAATTGTTTCAGTTTCTGGAAGATTGATCATGAAGGTTGCAGTCTAAATTTGAACACTGGAGGAGAAGATAAGGATAATGCCTGAAGGAATGAAGTGAAGTCATATCTGTTGAGGAATTTTCCTTTGGGATATTGAGGGCTAAATAGTTAAATCCCTCTGTTAAATGTTGGCGTTAAGTAAGAAAAATAGAAAGCCGGGTGAAAAGATAGATAAGAATAATGTGAGCAGATTCTATTTTATGACTTGGGAATCAGGATTAAACTGTGGATGGGAAATAGCAAATATCTCGGATTTTTGACACATTACCCCAAGTTGAGCATTATAGCTAAATATTTTACAGGTTATGAAAAATTACAAAGACTGATCTATATAAGAAAATGGTAACTCTACTGAATGATTTTGATTGTATCTCCTTTCTCTTTTGATAATTAAAGGAATTGCCATCTTCTCCTGTTAACTTAGAAAAGCAGTAAGAGGTTTCCTTGAGGGGAAAAAAATGAATATTTTTCTTCACATGATGCTTTGCTTATGTTGCCCAAAGACCAATGGTTGCATAGCTCTTTTTCTGAAAATTTGCATAGCTAATCTATGTGGTCAAAAGATTCCCTGCATGGTGTTGCTATAAATGGATACTCCCTTTTTATTTATTAATACATGTGTTACATTCTCAGTTTAAAGTGTCACTCATAAAAGTTTCCTCATCATTGGAATATAAAACTAATCCTATACAATAGATTGGACCAGGGGTACCACACAGAGAAACAAAGACAAGGTCCAATCCTGGTTGGTCATCAGGACCAGAGATTTACTCTTCAGAGGTTTCGGACTTGTGCTGCAGCCCATCCTCAGGGAACTCCTCTCTACCAGGATGTGTAGAGAGGCAAGGCTTTGATGATACACTTACAGTCACTATTGTGACTTTTTTTTTGACCACCCTGCTCCTCAGGTCATCCTGCGATTGGACCCAGAGGTCCCTGATCAAATAAGCTATGAATCTGGATCTTCTTGATCTTAGTCTAATAGAGTTATTTCATAGCCGTGATGGAGCAATGAAATAAGTATTGCAGGTTAATTCTGCTCATTGCCAGGGGTTTGATCCTGACCAACTCAAGGTCGACTCACCCTTCCATCCTTCCAAGGTAGGAAAAATGAGGACCCAGATTGTTGGGGTCAATATGCTGATGTTGTAAACCGTTCAGAGAATGCTGTAAAGCACTATGAAGTGGCATACAAGTCTATGTGCTATTGCTATTGCTACATTTTGTGCTACCATAATGGTAACATTTAAAGATTGAGCCAAGGATTCATTCCTTAAAGAATGTTCATTAAAAAGAATATTTTGCTGATTATGCATTAAAATTTATTTTCCCCGCTTAAATGCATGTTTAGATGAGCGTAAGGATGTTTGCTGGGTCTTTTGACTCACAATGACAATAGAACTCCACCTTTTTTTCTAACACTCCAGAAACCAAACCAGCAGGACAGCAGCATCTGTCATCACAGAGACTTCAGATATATGAAATCAGTTTGATGGATGACCCAGACTGCAGTTCCGGTCATGGAGTGAGAGGAGATGTCATAGGAATTATGAAGGAAAGGATAATATGCAATTGGTGAGATGGCTTGACAAAGTGATTTGTTTAAACTCAGCATTCCCCCCCCTCCCCCGGCTGTGAACAGAAGTTGAGGAGGAAAGACTTGTCAATATTTAAATAGCCAATCACATCTTACACTTGACAGGTCATTTATATGCAAAGATTATATCAGTGTATTGCAAATGCCAAGCTCTGTTCTGACCTTGCTTCTTGCCCCTTGAAGAGCCCCAGTTGGCACAAAAGGAGAAAAAGATGTCAGTTGAGTCAAACTGGCTTATTTGGGTAAATGCTGCTGTCTCCAAGACAAAACATGAGTGACCCAAATAAAAAATATCAGCTTTCACAGGCTTTGGGAATTTTTGGAGGTTCCTGAAAACCAAGAAAATGTTATTTTGCTTTTTATAATGTACCCAATCCTCTTAATCTGGTTTTTGCTAGTCTGGGTCTAATCAGCTAAACAAGATCAGATAAAGGCAAAGCTCTTTATCCACATAACAAGCTGACTTATGCTATACCTCTACCTTAAATCAATAATATAGGAATGACTTGGTGTAGACTTGATCAGGTCATCCAAAAGAGTTTGGATTTCAAATTAATCTGAATTTCCATCTTCAGAAGCTAATATTCATGCTACCACCAGAAATTTCCTGATTCATGAAATTTGCTTTGTCTTCCAGCACATCATGAAACTAAAAAAAAATCAATCATGCTATGAAGTTCTAAGAATATCCTGTAAGGTGAATTTGTAAAATACCCTCAGAGTTTCAAGTTTCTGATAAGTTCAGACTGTGTTTCATGTTACTTTTAAAAACAAACTATTCTTTCTAAACTCTCTTTACTTCTAAAAAAAAGTACAACATCCGAAATGGTGTTGATTTAATGATTTGTTCTAGCCTGAAGAACGTGTTTTGCTTTGTTTTTTAACCCTAGGAACAAGAAGGCAGAGCATATACATTGATACACTGGCTCTTAAAGTGATTTTTTAAAAAGCTTTGAAACAGTGATCTATCTGTCTCTGTAATTGCAACCACTAAACATGGATTCTTGTATATTCATGCTGGTTGAGGATTGTTAATTATTATGATAATTAATATGTGTCTGGCAGCTAGTCCTATCTCATAGGATTGGAAGTGCAGGCTGCAAATGTGATTGTTATGGTTTCACTGTTTAATCTGTGGTAAATGTCAGGTGGAAATAGTAATGGGAAGAAAAGGAACTGAGTGACTATTGAATCTATCTTCTATTTACAAGGAACACTTGCCAAGGGGTCTCTGATCAGTGTTGGGAGGGAAGGACATTGATCATTATAATGTATGAGGTCTTAAACCTGTAAGGATAAGATGGTATAAGCAACCTTGACCCTACCTTTCTCAGACTTTCATGTATTCAGCTGTGAGATCTGAAGAGGGCTTTGGACTTGTGCTTGGACACAAGGGTAGTTCTCTGCAGGATTTGGGCCCATTATGAAGCAGGTTCCCAAAGTTTGATGGCAGAAACAAAAACATAGAAGTATTATAAAGGGAGGGGGAATGGGAGTAGGAGGTGAGGTGACACATGTCTAGGTTTCATTTCTTTCCTTATGTCAACAGAGCTGATCTTAAAGCTGGTGTCTTGACTGGGTTGAGTTGAACAAATCCACTGTCCAACCATGAAACTGTATTGAACAAAACACTTCTTTTAGCTTGGCATTTTCCCTTTTCTCTATCATGCTCCCTTTTTCAGCATCCTCTCCCTTCTCATATTCTTTTGCCACATAGCTTGTCTTAGCAGCAGCTCAGCTCTCTTTTCCTATGTACAACAGATGCTCTGCTTTTTCTTATCTGAAAAGCACTATGTAGTGCAGCATCTCAAAATAAATGAGACTTTAGATCTATGAAAGGGTTCTTCACTTGTTCAGAATGATGATCATCCAAAAAACAGCATGAAATAGAGAAATGCTTTGTTTAAGCCAGCTTGTATTAAACTCATGATGGTGGATTTGGCTTATGATACAGGAATTCTCATGTGGCGTTTGAATTTCTTTGGACTTAATGATTCCTTTAAGCGGTTGGTTCCATCTTGCAGGCCTTTTGTTTTACTCACATTGAATATAATAAGCAAAATTGCTACAGAAATTTGATCTTTTCCACTATTGATTTAAAAAAACACACACATATTTTTTTGTAAATGAGATTGAAAAGATCTCAGAAATAAAAAAAGGCAAAAACAAAAGGGGGGAGAGATAGTGCATAGAAAGTCATCCTATTTAATGGAAGGTTTGAAGTACTTAGTTCCTCAAAATCTCTATTGGAGTTTCTGTGTGTTCAAATTATGTATGCAATATTGAGCTAAGTTTAAAATTACTCTTTCTCCCTTAAATAAACTTTTCATCTCTAATGGAAACTAGGTAGGGAATTATAGCACAGGCTATTTCTTGCTGGGAAGAGGAAACATATACAATTTGGGCAGATACAAATGGAAAATTTCCCACATTTCTTATGGGAGCTTAATTAAAGTTAATCCACACATTCTTTACAAGCAAGACAGATATAATAGGAAATATATGTTTTTCCTTACAAGTGAGAGAAAGCAAAATAGATTCATGCATCTCTAACTGGGCTCCTGTTTTTTGAAATCAATCTAGATCAGAAGGCTGAGGAATTCTAGAACTCCACAGAAACTTGCCAAGGTTGAAAAACACTGGTCTAGAAGACTATGATGAGTCAAAATGTGGTATTAAAGCAGAGCACATATTTCCCATTTTATGTCAACACAGCTTACTTCCTATTTATTTTTAGGAACAATCCCAAATTTACATTCTAGCTTTTAAAATCTGGATAGCTTCGGGCAACCTTAAGGACTATTTACTCCCATTATTTTATTAGAAACTATTTATATTCTGTCTTTAGGGATATGTATACTTCTACAGTGCTTAAGGTAATACCAAAATATATAAAAAGGCTCATGCATTAAAATTCACACTGAAAGCTTGTCTTTGGTGCTATTATGATAATATTGGTAAGCGATCAGGAGACTTTTTCTGTGACAGTATCATCTTTATGCTTTTTCTGTTGGAAATTGTCGGAAAAGGAAGGAAGGAAGGAAGGAAGGAAGGAAGGAAGGAAGGAAGGAAGGAAGGAAGGAAGGAAACTATTAGATTTAAAGTAACACCTCATGGCACCTCAAGCTCTGACTGATCTTATATGTACTTCCATTAGGTAAGAGTTGGATTTTGTTAATGGTCTTAGAAATTCTGAGATATTTTTTTTCAGAATGTTTATACTGATTCAAATTTTATATTGTATGACCTCCAAGGTCCCTTCCAACTTCATGATGATGATGATGATGATGATGATGATGATGATGATGATGATGATGATGATGATGATGATGATGGAAGGGACCTTGGAAGTCTTCTAGTCCATCCCCCTACTCAAGCGGGAGAACCTATACCATCTCAGACAATTGACTGTCTAGCCTCTTCTTTAAAATCTCCAGTGATGGAGCGCCCACGATTTCTGGCGGCAAGCTATTCCACTGGTTAATTGTCTTCACTGTCAGGAAGTTTCTCCTTAATTCCAGATTGCTTCTCTTTGATCAGTTTCCAACCTTTGTTTCTTGTCCTGCCCTCTGGTGCTTTGATGAATAACCTGACCCCTTCTTCTTTGTGGCAGCCCCTCAAATACTGGATTACTGCTATCATGTCTCCCCTATTTCTTCTTTTCTTTAGACTAGCCAAACCCAAGTCCTGCAGCAGTTCTTCATATGTTTTAGTCTCCTTTGATCATCTTAGTTGCTCTTCTATGAATTTTTTCCAAACTTTCAACATCTTTTTTTTGATATGGTGACCAAAACTGGCTGCAGTATTCCAGGTGTGGTCTTACTAGGGTTTTATAAAGCGGTACTAATACCTCACGTGATCTTGATTCTATGCCTCTGTTTATACAACTGAGGATTGTATTAGCTTTTTTAGCTACTGCTGCACACTGCTGGCTATGGTTAAGTGATCGTCCACTTATTTGATTTGCTTTTTCTGCTGAAGCAGTGACAGTCTGATCTGGAGTTGGGGGAAGCTTTTATTACTTCTTTCATGATCAGATCACTGTCTAGTAGCCCTAGAGTACTCTGATACTGCCCTTCATTGCAGGGAAGTTTGACCTATTTGACTGGTGTTTCCCATATGATTAAGGAACTGAGGGAAGTTAGCCCAAAGAAGGAAATATTAAAAGGGCAGGAAAATATATTTTTCACCAAAAGGATTTTTAAAAGCATTTTTTGAAAAGCAGAAACCAAACCTGGCATCATCTCTTTGCCCCAAGCAGGAACCAGCCCTATACAAATGCAGATGTAAGACCATCAGGAAAGTTGGAGCCAGGAGCTCAAGAAGACAAAGAAACTCTTAAGAGTCATTAGCCCAGCCCCAGGGAAGCAGGAGATGACTTTTGGGACATAATAGGACTGAACCACAGATACTAAGGCCTAGAAAAGCACCCAGACTCAGTTCAAAGTTCATGCCACAGGAAGAGGAAACTATTCCAAACAAAAAGCTAGAGAGGGTATAAAAAGCTACTGGCCATGTGCTCAGCCTTCTTCTCTCCTCTGCTCTTTCCTGAAGAACCATCTTTCTGCTTCATCAATAAACTGTAACCATCTTCCCAAAGCAGTCGCCATGTTTCTTATTTAATAATAATAACAATGATAATATTCCCGGCTTGGATGAACCAGGATGAAGACTTACTTCTGACAGAACCATACTGGATTTCAGAAGGAACTTAGAATTGTTCCTTAGAAATGCTTAACAAAAATGCTGTTACTTGAAATGAAAGGGCAGTGAGGGCTTTGAATCAGATTACACCCATGTGACCTCTTTCCTTCCAATTACAAAGAAGCGGGGGGAGATGAAATGGATGAAGAGACTCATTCTGTCTTGGTTATCTGAAATAAGTTTGATCTCATTAATCCTGAGGAACTGGACAAAGTTCTTGGAGCTATTAGCTTGGCCATCTATAGATTAGATTTATGTCTCATCCAGTTAGCTAAGGCTTCTCAGAAGGTGACATGTAATTAGTTTCTGGTGGTTGTAAATTCTTCCTTGAGAGAGGGTCTGGTTCACCCATTCTTGAAGAGCTGTTGTTCTAGAACAGAGCCTGGTTATTTGAGGTACTTCTATTTCTGGTGAGATTATGCAGATGTGTTCTGAGTTCCATCAATTAAGCAGTGTTATTTTGCAGGACCCAGAAGTACGCCTTCTCTGTCACAAATGATATTGACCCAGAATAACAGAATAACAAAGTTGGAAAGGACCTTGGAGGTCTTCTAGTCCAACCCCCTGCTCAGGCAGGAAACTCTATACCATTTCAGACAAATGGTTGTCCAATCTTTTCTTAAAAACCTCCAGTGTTGGAGCACCTTCTGGAGGTAAGTTGTTCCCCTGATTGTTCTAACTGTCAGGACATTTCTCCTTATTTCTAGGTTGCTTCTCTTCTTGATTAGTTTATATCCATTGCTTCTTGTCCTACCTTCAGGTGTTTTGGAGAATAGGCTGACCCCCTCTTTTTTGTGGCAGCCCCTCAAATATTGGAACACTGTTATCATGTCAGCCCTAGTCCTTCTTTTCATTAAACTAGACATACCCAATTCCTGCAACCATTCTTCAGATGTTTCCCACTCTGATGATGTTCAGAAATCTATTAAAGTTCTGGCTATTCTCCCAGATTTGGGGGCATTTTTTGAGTGTTTTTTTTTTTAGATTGGGGGGGGGCAGATGGCTGCTCCTGATGAGATTTTTTTGGCCACTCAAAGTTGATAGGGATTGGGCAATCTATATATTGTATAAATAAAATAAAAATAAACATTCTTTCCAGAAAAAGTAATGTGATTCAGCCAAACAAAATTCACAATGTCATGAGTTAGATATGTATTTCACTTGTTAACTACTACCCATGGTAGATTATGTAACATCTCAAAAATGTGTGTGTGCATTTTAGTATGTCAAGAAATTGTCAATGATAATGCACTAGATATCCCCAAAGGTGGAATATACAGTAATTATTTTCACAGAGAAAACTTTTTGATATTTAAAGTCCATATTCACATAAATGTGTTGTTTCTCATGTAAAACCATTTTGCTACAGTCAAAATTCATTAACCCTGATGTTCAGCAAATACAGATTTCTTTGGTCATATGTTATAATATTCATCCCTGGGAAATTTCAGCACAGAGAAGACTTCAATGACCTTTTCTGGACCGGGACACCCTACGCACGGTCACTCATGCCCTTGTCACCTCCCGCCTGGACTACTGTAATGCTCTCTACATGGGGCTCCCCTTGAGGAGCACCCGGAGGCTCCAGCTAGTCCAAAATGCGGCCGCGCGGGCGGTGTTGGGAGGGACTCGACGCTCCCATATAACACCGCTGCTGCGCGAGCTGCATTGGCTGCCTGTGGCCTTCNTCGAGACCGCCTCCTGCCGCAGATTACCTCCCATCAACCTGTACGCTCCCACAGAGTGGGTCTCCTCAGGGTGCCGTCGGCCAGACAGTGCCGGCTGGCGACCCCAAGGGGGAGGGCCTTCTCTGTGGGAGCTCCCACCCTCTGGAATGAACTGCCCCCAGAGATCAGGGTCATCCCTGATCTCCCTTCCTTCTGCCGCACCCTTAAGACTTGGTTATTCCAGCTTGCAGGACTGGCCTAGGGTAATTTTTAGAGGGGTTTTAAATTATATTTTAATTGGACTACGTTTAAATATTTCTTTTTAATTAATTTTAATTCTGTAACTGTTATTTATGTATTTTTAATCGATTGTCAGCCGCCCTGAGTCCGCAAGGAGAAGGGCGGGATATAAATTTAATTTAATAATAATAAAATAATAATAATATTGAAGCTCAGACTGCTTCTATAGAGGTAAGGTAACTAGCGTCATATTCAGGGCTCTAGACACTGCCATGCAATCACTATATGAATCAAAATATGACTCCTTGTCAGGACCACCCTCAGATCTAGGCATCTGACAATGTAAAAGCAGTTGAGTCATTTTTTTAATCCAGCCAACCTTTCCAGAAAGAGTAGATCGGATCCCATTAACTGTGGTGGCTGCCTTCATAACTCTTGGCAGCTTATTTATTTATTTATTGCTTTTAAATTACTAACAACAAAAAGGAAAAAGAGCAAAACACAAAAATAATAATGAGAGGGATACATAGCATGTTAAAGAGAAGCAAAAAGAACAGAACACATAAAAAGTGCTAGAACAACAAAAGAAAAAACATAACAAAAACATAAAAGATACAACAATGAAAACATAATATGATATGTCACTATAGTGATAAATAGTTATAATTCTATGTTTACTTGTCTATTAATCAAGAGGTATATATTTCTGATAGCTCTGGGTAACTATTTTTTAACCTACCACATATTCTGCATAAATAAAATAGAATAGATAACCTTTATTGTCGTTTTATACTGTGTGCAGACACTGGCACACTGGCACACATAAATGAGTGCCATATTTCATTATAGTTGTCCAGGTATAGTTTACACGTATAGACAATATGTTCATAAGTGGCAAGTATGATCTCGTGTTCAATCCATTGAGTAACAAGCACCATAAATATTTTTGGTAGTTTCAGAATGCTGTAAATAGTATAATTCTGCTGCACTCCGTTTATTGAAATTAAGATCCTGATTCTTGATGTTCTTTTTATAGATGTCCTCCATGTGTTGCCCTTAATCTCTATCTTGTCTGCTCATCCTTTACTAGTCCATTTTGATGATCTTTCCCTAGCTAAATCTCTCCCATTGCTTTCCTCATGTGCCTCACTCACTGGAAAAGGAGAGTAACTTTCAAAAATGTCTCAAAGAAGCAAATCAAAACTAACCTTAAGACATAAACAATAGCCAACAGTATGCATTTGCTATTCTATTTCTTCAAAATAATAAGATAGAAAAAAGGGCGGAAAATGGAACTTTTCTATGTCTGAATTTTTTAATATTAAATTTCAGATGACTAAGTGCAAGAAAGAAATCAGTAATGATGCCCTTCTGTGCTTGTGAGACATGCCAATACAAGCTGCAGATATCTATAATGTATTCTATTTAATAGAAAGTTTAGTCTGATTTTTTTTCACAGCAGGTATTTACCAAGCCAAACCAATCCTTTGGGTTGTTTTAATTTTAAGTAGCCTCAGGAAATTATTAATTATAGGTCACTATATTCCATTCATTACCATCATGAGCTCTCAGGGAAAAAAATTGTGAATCACTGCAAACTTGGAGAAAAGAAATAGATTCTGCAAGGCCTTGATTTCTTTTTCTTGTATATATCTTCTCCCATTGTTGAAAATAATAGGTTCAGCTATGCCTATAAGAGTTCTTAATGATACAGCAGAACTTATGTGTAAAATTGAAAGCAAAAGACCTTCAAAAACAAAATATTGGAAGGATGTGATCCAATGGAACCAAAGTTCATTGTTGAATTGAAAACAAAAATAGCAGGGTCTCCCAACGTAATCAATAATGTATACTTTCTTTTGCTTTGTTAATTTATTTATACCTGAAATGTGGATGTTATTATTTGTTTGTTTGCTTTATACTATCTAGCTGGTTCTGATCTTTCATTCAAACTAGAAGTTATTTTTTTTTCTCCTCCATGAAAGAGATAGAGGAACAAGACCCAGATGAAGCAAAGAGCTCACAATCTTCAGAAGAAGATCTTGTGGGGTTTTTTTTTTTAAATGCAATCCTGCCAGATGCCTCCTCTACATCCCTAACCCCTGTTGGTACATATGTAGTTATGGCTTAGGAATGAGATTGATCTAATTTCCCATTAAGCAAGATCTTTAAAGAAAGGAGGAGGAGGAGGAGGAGGAGGAGGAGGAGGAGGAGGAGGAGGAGGAGAAGAAGAAGAAGAAGAAACAACAACAACAACAACAACAACAACAACATTGGTGTGATATTGGCCAGAGCCTCTGCTGGGTTTTATTTCCCAATGGGAGTGGCCAATAACGCTGGAATGAGGAAGGCAACTTTCAGCTGTTTATTTTTGCAGAAATAGAATGAGTAGCCACCCATGAGTGGCCTAGAGGTGAAGACTCTTGTTTCCCACTCAGAAGACTGAGAGTTCAATCCTAGGCAGCAATCCTGCCCTGTTTTTCTATCAGGGCACAAAGAGAAAATATTGGTTTCAAACACCCCAAAGGCATCAGGAAGGGCATCCGGCCAGTAAGCTCTCAGCTTCATTCAGTCATCCCAACCCCACCCTGAATCAAGGGATCACAGGGTTGTAAAAAGAAAAAAAAACTGCAGAAATAGAAAGCCTTATGCTTGGGACAGGGGTCCAAATCAAGTGCCCTGAGTGTTTACAACATGTGATTTCTTTCACAAGGTTATTGCTTACATTTGGTTGATTACATTTGTCCCTTTTGGTACAAGATTGCATTGTATTTAGCATGATAGCAAAATCTTGCTAATCCTATCATTGTCAGGAGCTCCTTGCTGCATGTCTATAGTTTGTTCATCAGTTTCGCAAGGAAGCTGGAAAAGAGAGGGGGAGCTTAGACAGTCCAGTGGGTAATTTAGTCATTTATAACGTTTGGTGGCTTGTTTTTATATAATTTGATCAATTCCTGGGTGACTTGGTGTTGAAAACTTTACTTGAGATTTTTTTCATAGAAATGGGAATCCTTTTCTATAGAAGTTACTGCTTTTGCTGTTGTGCCCTCTGTGATTTTAAGGGTACTTTTCCTATTTGAAGGATTATTTTATATTCTTCATCATTTTATATTCTTAAGCTGTTATCAAGCTATCAGTGGGTTGAGGTCAGGTGCCTTGAGTTGAAGCCAGAGATACTGAGGTAGGAGGTATTGGGGACCAGGGTGCAAGCATTCAGTAGCATAGTTGGTTGAATAAGCAGTAGCCACAAGAAAGAGTCAGTCCTAAGATATTGGGGGATATTTAGGGGGAATTTTGATTTTGATTTTACCCTAATGGAATAAAAGCTTTGATTATTCCAAGTACCACCTAAAAGCAATTCCTTGCTGCCTGAAGCCAAATAACAGCCGGTTGGTGCTTGGCTGTGAATCCACCAGGGAATCTTAGAGCTGTAAGATAGAGTGAGAAGTAAAAACAAAATATCTGAAGAAAGTGATGGAATATCATTTTCACACTGTTACTGTTGTGTAGAGTCCACGGGGCTTGGGCTCAAGCAGAGAGCAACTTTACTTTGATGTGCCTGGAGAGGCAGGGCATAGTGGATAATAATTTAAAATATTTTGAGTAAAGAAAGAAATCAATAGCAACTCTAAAGGGATGTTTTATAATGTATGGTGGAATGAAGCCCTTTGAGTAAAATGTCCTGGATAAAGATTGGATGCCAAGGCACAGGTACAAGGATTTGTCCATCAATCCTACCAGAAATACACATCCAAAACTCCACAGAGGGAGAGGGAGAGAGAAGAGGAGGAGGAAGAGGAGGAGAAAGAAGATAAGAAAGAGGAGGAGGAGGAGGAGGAGGAGGAGGAGGAGGAGGAGGAGGAGGAGGAGGAGGAGAAGGAGAAGGAGAAGGAGAAGGAGAAGGAGAAGAAGAAGAAGAAGAAGAAGAAGAAGAAGAAGAAGAAGAAGAAGAAGAAGAAGAAGAAGAAGAAGAAGAAGAAGAAGAAGAAGAAGAAGAAGAAGAAGAAGAAGAAGAAGA